>NC_088415.1:22162690-22307690 GCF_034236695.1 Oncorhynchus nerka | reverse complement strand
ACACACAGAGAGAGAGAAACACACACAGAGAGAGAGAGAAGACACACACAGAGAGAGAAAACACACAGAGAGAGAGAGAGAAACACACACAGAGAGAGAGAGAAACACACACAGAGAGAGAGAAAACACACACAGAGAGAGAGAGAAACACACAGAGAGAGAGAGAGAAACACACACACAGAGAGAGAGAAACACACACAGAGAGAGAGAGAAACACACACAGAGAGAGAGAGAAACACACACAGAGAGAGAGAAACACACACAGAGAGAGAGAAACACACACAGAGAGAGAGAGAAACACACACAGAGAGAGAGAGAAACACACACAGAGAGAGAGAGAAACACACACAGAGAGAGAGAGAAACACACACAGAGAGAGAGAAACACACACAGAGAGAGAGAGAAACACACACAGAGAGATTACAGTTTACTACAGTATATTCTCTGTTGCTGCAAGCAGCTCAGTCTTGTGTTTCTGTGAGATGATTGATTTGCCAATTTGGGTGCAATCAGTAATTTCTCAGATATCAACAAATAAGAATGCATGAATGCTAATCTTATCTGTTTCTAACTACAGAAATAATTTCACAACAATCTGAGATGGTGGTTTGCTGAAATGACATGGAACGACCTGACTAACACTGAATGTGAAACCTCCACTCATCTGCACCTCCACCACAGGAAACAGCAAAGTGTCTTTTTCCCACGGAGAACAGACGACGCACATGCACGTACGCGCACACACAACATCCACACACACATATATAACAGTCTACAAGATATGATTCATATCTGGAGCACCAGAGAGCTAAACACACTCAAAACATCTTCCTAACCAGCACAGGTGGCTGGTAGCACCTTAATTGGGGAGGACAAGCTCATACTGTAGGAATGGCTGGAATGGTATGAAACACATCAAACAAGTGATTTCCATGTGTTTGATCATAGTCCATTCAATCATTTATTATGAGCCGTCCTCCCCTCACCAGCCTCCTGTTTCTGAGAGCAGAGTATGACAATAACTCTAAAAGGGCTGCTATTTCAAGCCTAGTGGAATAGACAGCTGAGAGTCCTGTTCCTATTTCAAGCCTAGTGGAATAGAAAGCTGAGAGTGCTGTTCCTATTTCAAGCCTAGTGGAATAGAAAGCTGAGAGTCCTGTTCCTATTTCAAGCCTAGTGGAATAGAAAGCTGAGAGTCCTGTTCCTATTTCAAGCCTAGTGGAATAGAAAGCTGAGAGTGCTGTTCCTATTTCAAGCCTAGTGGAATAGAAAGCTGAGAGTCCTGTTCCTATTTCAAGCCTAGTGGAATAGAACGCTGAGAGCGCTGTTCCTATTTTGAAACTCACTAAATTAAAGTGACAACTGAACCAATGATCATAACCGAAAGAGAATGAATGAAACCGAAACCGTTGTCTGGTACAGAATACAAAAACAGAAAACAACTACCCCCAAAACACAGGTGGGAACAGGCTACCTAAGTATGGTTCTCAATCAGAGACAACGATTGACAGCTACCTCTGATTGGGAACCATACCAGGCCAAACACATAGAAATACAACACACAGAACAAAACATAGAATGAAAAACATAGCATGCCCAAACCAAAATAGACACATAAAAAATGAACTATGGTCAGGACGTGACACTAGGAAGAGTCTTGGTGGTTCCAAACTTCTTCCATTTAAGAATAATTAAGGTCACTGTGTTCTTGGGGACCTTCAATGCTGCAGAAATGTTTTGGTAACCTTCCCCAGATCTGTGCCTCGACACAATCCTGTCTCGGAGCTCTACGGACAATTCCTTCAACCTCATTGCTTGGTTTTTGATCTGACATGCACTGTGGGACCTTATATAGACAGGTGTGTGCCATTCCAAATCATATCCAATCAATTGAATTTACCACATGTGGATTCCAATTAGGTTGTAGAAACATCTCAAGGATGATCAATGGAAACAGGATGCACCTGAGCTCAATTTCGAGTCTCATAGCAAAATGGCTGAATACTTACGTTAATATTTCTGTTTTCTATTTTTTATAAATTTGCAAAAATGTATAAAAACCTGTTTTCATTTTGTCACTATTGGGCATTGGGTGTAGATTGATTCAGATTTTTTTCTTTTTTAATCCATTTTAGAATAACGCTGTAACGTAACAAAATTTGGAAAAAGTGGGGGCCTTCGACCTGTGCCTGCTGTCACCCACAGAAAATGGCTATGGCCTACAGCTGAGCCTGGGCCCTGGCAGTAAATCCCCAATAATTTTTCCAGAGAAGATCAAGATCTCAGGGAAGTACTGAACATACTCCAATTCCTTAGGTTTAAAAATAAGCTAAACTGGACACCTAAATGAGGCAAGGAATGAAATGAGAGAGAAAGTATGCAGGGCATTCAAAACACATTCAAATTGAAATACCTATACAATTTGGCTAAAACTAATTGAATGTGTCATTGAACAAATTGCAGTTTATGGCAGCGAGGTGTGGGGTCCACAAAACAAGATTTCACCCAATAGGAAAAACACCCCATTTAAACCCTCCATGCAGAGTTCTGTAAGACTCTCCTACATGTACAGAGGAAAACTACAAACAATGCTACGGGGCAGAATTAGGCCAATATCCAATAATAAAATTTAAAAAAAGAGCAATTCAGTTTTTAGAAACATCTCAAATACAGTGACCTCTTCTCATATCACTATCAAGCCCTGCAATGCTACTGAGGGCTAAATAAAGGGAGTGTAATCAGGGGGATGATGAAGTCCAGGTGTGCATAACGATGGGGAGAAGGTGTGCGTAACGATGGGGAGAAGGTGTGCGTAACGATGGGGAGAAGGTGTGCGTAACGATGGGAAGAAGGTGTGCGTAACGATGGGGAGAAGGTGTGCGTAGCGATGGGGAGAAGGTGTGCGTAACGATGGGGAGAAGGTGTGCGTAACGATGGGGGGAAGGTGTGCGTAACGATGGGAAGAAGATGTGCGTAACGATGGGGAGAAGGTGTGCGTAACGATGGGGAGAAGGTGTGCGTAACGATGGGGAGAAGGTTGCGATGGGGAGAAGGTGTGCGATGGGGAGAAGGTGTGCGTGGGAACGATGGGGAGAAGGTGTGCGTGTAACGATGGGGAGAAGGTGTGCGTAACGATGGGGAGAAGGTGTGCGTAACGATGGGGAGAAGGTGTGCGTAACGATGGGGAGAAGGTGTGCGTAACGATGGGGAGAAGGTGTGCGTAACGATGGGGAGAAGGTGTGCGTAACGATGGGGAGAATGTGTGCGTAACGATGGGGAGAAGGTGTGCGTAACGATGGGGAGAAGGTGTGCGTAACGATGGGGAGAAGGTGTGCGTAACGATGGGGAGGGAGAAGGGGAGTGTGCGTAACGATGGGGAGAAGGTGTGCGTAACGATGGGGAGAAGGTGTGCGTAAAGATGGGGAGAAGGTGTGCGTAACGATGGGGAGAAGGTGTGCGTAACGATGGGGAGAAGGTGTGCGTATGGGGAGAAGGTGTAACGATGGGGAGAAGGTGTGCGTAACGATGGGGAGAAGGTGTGCGTAACGATGGGGAGAAGGTGTGCGTAACGATGGGGAGAAGGTGTGCGTAACGATGGGGAGAAGGTGTGCGTAACGATGGGGAGAAGGTGTGCGTAACGATGGGGACAAGGTGTGCGTAACGATGGGGACAAGGTGTGCGTAACGATGGGGAGAAGGTGTGCGTAACGATGGGGTGAAGGTGTGCGTAATGATGGGGAGAAGGTGTGCGTAACAATGGGGAGAAAGTGTGCGTAACGATGGGGAGAAGGTGTGCGTAACGATGGGGAGAAGGTGGTGTGCGTAACGATGGGGAGAAGGTGTGCGTAACGATGGGGAGAAGGTGTGCGTGACGATGGGGAGAAGGTGTGCGTAACGATGGGGAGAAGGTGTGCGTAACGATGGGGAGAAGGTGTGTGTAATGATGGTTGCTAGCTGTGGGATGCCAGGAGCGGTGGTCAGTAGACCGGTGAAGTCGAGCGCCAGAGCAGGAGAGCGGGTGACAGGTGGTCCTGGGGCTCAGTTCACAAACCTCTTTAACTAACACACCAAGCTTCAGGACCAGAACATCCAATGAATCAGAACAAACCAAATTACAACACAGTCCAAACAAAAATACATGACCTATTGGGAAACACAAGCACAAAGCTAAATGCAGTGCTATCTGGCCCTAAATTGACAGTACACCATGGCTAACTATTTGACCATGGTTTCTGATCAAAACCTTAGAAAAACCGTACAGGCTCAGTGAGAACAGCCTTGCCATTGAGAAGGGTAGACACAGGAAAACCTGGCTCCCTATAGTGGAAAGGCTGTGTAACCACTGCACAGCAGCAGAACCTGAGACGGAGCTGCATTTCCTGACAAAATGTTTAAAAATAAATAAATTAGAGAGTGTAATTTCCCCAAATTTGAAAGATTTCAAAGATCTCTCTGATGAGAATAGGCTACCCGTCCTGTTGGAGGAGGACACAGAGAGCTGTGGGTTGGCAGCGCACTACATTGCTGCCTGCCATAAAATGACAGACAGTGTCTGACAGACCAACTACGCTGCACATGTCCTCTATGCCATTGTTATTGTTCCATTAACACACACACACACACACACACACACACACACACACACACACACACACACACACACCAAAGAGAGAAGAACAGGTTAACATTCTTAATCCAACATCAGTACCAGTGGTTTAAAAAAAAAAAATCAATGATCACTCACAAAGGGAACAAAGAGCTATCATAAAACCAACATAGAGACTGTATACCCCTGATCAAAATCTAACGCACACTCTCACACACACAATGGTCAGTCTAAGATCAGGCAGAACACACGCACGCAGGCACGCACTGCCAACTCAGTAAATCAGCAGCCCACGGGCTAAAAGCAGGCAGGAAATATTTACACTTTCAGCAGAATAGTTGTACAGAGACAGAGAGAGAGAGAGAGAGAGAAAGAGAGAGAGCGAGAGGTCTGTTTGAGTATAAAAGAGAGAACAAGGGAAGGAGAAGAGGGCAGAAGAGGGGAGAGAAGAGAGAACAAGGGAAGGAGAAGAGGGCAGAAGAGGGGAGAGAAGAGAGAACAAGGGAAGGAGAAGAGGGCAGAAGAGGGGAGAAGAGAGAGAACAAGGGAAGGAGGGCAGAAGAGGGGAGAGAAGAGAGAACAAGGGAAGGAGAAGAGGG
This sequence comes from Oncorhynchus nerka, assembly GCF_034236695.1. Lineage (NCBI taxonomy): Eukaryota > Metazoa > Chordata > Actinopteri > Salmoniformes > Salmonidae > Oncorhynchus > Oncorhynchus nerka. The sequence continues at coordinate 22,302,486 of NC_088415.1, read as the reverse complement.
CAGAAGAGGGGAGAGAAGAGAGAACAAGGGAAGGAGAAGAGGGCAGAAGAGGGGAGAGAAGAGAGAACAAGGGAAGGAGAAGAGGGCAGAAGAGGGGAGAGAAGAGAGAACAAGGGAAGGAGAAGAAGAGGGACAAGGGGGAAGGAGAAGAGAGCAGAAGAGGGGAGAGGAGAAGAGGGAAGGAGAAGAGGGGAGAAGAAGAGAGAACAAGGGAAGGAGAAGAGGGCAGAAGAGGGGAGAAGAAGAGGGAACAAGGAGACAAAGGGAAGGAGAACAAGGGAAGGAGAAGAGGGCAGAAGAGGGGAGAGAAGAGAGAACAAGGGAAGGAGAAGAGGGCAGAAGAGGGAGAGAAGAGAGAACAAGGGAAGGAGAAGAGGGCAAAGAGGGAGAGAAGAGAGAACAAGGGAAGGAGAAGAGGGCAGAAGAGGGGAGAGAAGAGAGGACAAGGGGAAGGAGAAGAGGGCAGAAGAGGGAGAGAAGAGAGAACAAGGGAAGGAGAAGAGAGAAGAGAGAACAAGGGAAGGAGAAGAGGGCAGAAGAGGGGAGAGAAGAGAGGACAAGGGAAGGAGAAGAGGGCAGAAGAGGGGAGAGAAGAGAGAACAAGGGAAGGAGAAGAGGGCAGAAGAGGGGAGAGAAGAGAGAACAAGGGAAGGAGAAGAGGGCAGAAGAGGGGAGAGAAGAGAGAACAAGGGAAGGAGAAGAGGGCAGAAGAGGGGAGAGAAGAGAGAACAAGGGAAGGAGAAGAGAGAAGAGGGGAGGAAGCAGAAACAAGGGACGGAGAAGAGAGGCAGAAGAGGGGAGAAAGGAGAAAGGGAAGGAGAAGAGGGCAGAAGAGGGAGAGAAGAGAGAACAAGGGAAGGAGAAGAGGGCAGAAGAGGGGAGAGAAGAGAGAACAAGGGAAGGAGAAGAGGGCAGAAGAGGGGAGAGAAGAGAGGACAAGGGAAGGAGAAGAGGGCAGAAGAGGGGAGAGAAGAGAGAACAAGGGAAGGAGAGGGAAGAAGAGAGAAGGGAAGGAGAAGAGGGCAGGAGCAAGAAGGAGGGGGCAGAGAAGAAGAGAGAACAAGGGAAGGAGAAGAGGGCAGAAGAGGGGAGAGAAGAGAGGACAAGGGAAGGAGAAGAGGGCAGAAGAGGGGAGAGAAGAGAGGAAGTAAAGAAAATGCCTGAGATGAAGGGGAGAGGAAAAGAGGGATGCAGCAGAGCAGGCTAGAACCCAGATAAGGACAACATGTAGCTTACTTTTTCTGATGAGAAGAATCTTGGCTCAGCAAAACCAACAAACCACAAAACCACATGGCCTACTGTATGATCAGCCCTACACTACAGAACTCATATCCCTTTAACTGTAAACACTGTGGCTTGGAGAGGAAGGTGTAACGTCAACTAACCATTGCTTATTACAAATAATGCAGTGTGGGGCACTGACAGTGATCAATCTACACGCTGCATTTTGGTCCGACTCTCCTTCACCTCAAGAGAACCGTTACACTGTCTCTGCTGAAATTCAATCGGAACTGATGTTTGATGAGTGTGTGCGTGCGTGTGTGTGTGTGTGTTTGCCTTTCATAAACACTAGATAAGGTAAACAATGCCAGTAGCACTGAAGGGCACTGTTGTTCACTCCTGGTCCTCCAGAGCAGCAGGACTGGGTGTGGAGTGTGCGTGGTGCTATACATGTAAGTGTATAGCATGTGCGTGGTGCTATACATGTAGTACATTGCTTAGCTGAATCAGGTGTTTTAGAACTCGGCTAGAACAGAAGCCTGTGCACACTGTGGCTCTCCATGACCAGTTCCAAACATCCATCCTAAACATGACGAAGCACCGGACCAGGAGGCCTGTAGTTATGGACATCAGGTTCTCTCTTTTGAATAATAATGTAGGTAAGCAGAGAGAACAAACTGTTGTTTATGTAACCAGCATCTACAGGCTTTTAGAAAGAGGGCAGTGGCTGTGTGTGTGTGCAGTTGGGATGAGCTGAAGTAGATTATAGCTGGACCTTATTACTCCTAGATACAAGGTGTTTATTACTCCTAGATACGAGGTGTTTATTACTCCTAGATACGAGGTGTTTATTACTCCTAGATACGAGGTGTTTATTACTCCTAGATACGAGGTGTTTATTACTCCTAGATACGAGGTGTTTATTACTCCTAGATACGAGGTGTTTATTACTCCTAGATACGAGTTGTTTATTACTCCTGGATACGAGGTGTTTCTTACTCCTAGATACGAGTTGTTTATTACTCCTGGATACGAGGTGTTTCTTACTCCTAGATATGAGGTGTTTATTACTCCTAGATCCGAGGTGTTTATTACTCCTAGATACGAGGTGTTTATTACTCCTGGACATGATTGAATGGTACTAAAGCTGCTATTTTAAATAATACTGCATACATTTATGTATGCCTATTCTAGTATATGTTCTCACAGAGACAATAGCTAAGGTTTCATCCAATTGGCAGCAGATTTTCATGCAAATATTCTAAAATCTGCATAAAGAAAATCTGCATATTTTCCCACCAGTGTTGTTTCCACCAAACTGACTGGTTGTGGATACAAATCCGAGCGTGATGACATACTGTAGTGCACACAAAATGTACTGTTTGGCTTTCGTTTTCATGTTCCGAATAAAAGTCTACATTTCAATGTTTCCATCGTATTTTCAACTCTACTAATTGTTTTGTCACAAAAACGTACATTAAATAGCAAATGTGCTTATCTGGTCTTGGCACATCTGGTCTAGCCAACAGCTATCAAATACAGTGCGGGAAGGCTAGTCTACATGAGATTATTATTGATTTAAGAGCGAGAATATTCTTAGTTGTGAAACGGCAGTCAAACATCGACCATCATGTCACCAGAATTAGTATATGTTTATTGGAAAGGAGCATCAAGCTCATCACCGTGCACTTTCACCACCCTGTGAAGTTCATCATAACTTATTTAATCTGTAGTTTAATAAACTGCATGGTTTCCCAAATCGTAGTGGGAGGACCACACACCATATCATCGCGTGACTCCAAGTTCACTTCGATATGATGGTTATTATATCAATACTTGAGCATAAAAGAGTTTCCACCCGCATTTGTCGCGTAATTATCTTTACAGACACAAAATTACCAACATACAAACTATCTGTTGGCATTTATTAAAATTTACCGAAACGTCTTGTTTCCATTACAGCTGTTGTGATTTTTTAAAATACGGTATGACTACTTTATAAACTGTGGTTAATGATAAATAACAGAGTAGAATAACCCAGTGGTTGAGGATAGAGTAGCAGGTGGACAGGTGGTCTAAAGGGGTGGGAGAGGACGGAGGGTTGGGTTCCTAACCCCTCCAATAATATTTCCCATAATCCTGCTCTCTCTGAGGGGCGAGATGAGCAGACGTCTGCAGAAACGGCCTGAGGAGGTTTTACCCCCCCACCAGACTCTAACACACACACACACACACAGAGGGAGGATCTACCCTCGAGGTATGACTGCCTTTTCATCTCCACTCAATAATACATAGACTCCTCCCAAAGCGACCCATTTTTCCTTACAAACCTGAAAAAACGCTCTTCCCTAACACACCTTCTCCCTCCTCCCATTCCCTCCATCTCACTACCCCTCCCCATCCCTCTTTCCCTCCTCACCTTCCCTCCATCTCACTACTCCTCCCCATCCCTCTTTCCCTCCTCCCCTTCCCTCCATCTCACCACCCCTCCCCATCCCTCTCTCCCTCCTCACCTTCCCTCCATCTCACTACCCCTCTCCATCCCTCTTTCCCTCCATCTCACTACCCCTCCCCATCTCTCTCTCCCTCCTCACCTTCCCTCCATCTCACTACCCCTCCCCATCCCTCTTTCCCTCCTCACCCTCCCTCCATCTCACTACCCCTCCCTCTCTCCCTCCTCCCCTTCCCTCCATCTCACTACCCCTCCCCATCCCTCTTTCCTCCTCCCCTTCCCTCCATCTCACTACCCCTCCCCATCCCTCTTTCCCTCCATCTCACTACCCCTAGCCATCCCTCTTTCCCTCCTCACCTTCCCTCCATCTCACTACCCCTACCCATCACTCTTTCCCTCCTCCCCTTCCCTCCATCTCACTACCCCTACCCATCCCTCTCTCCCCAAGCAGCTCAAGTGAGAGAGAAGACCAGACCCCTCCACTCCATCAAACTGGAATCCTCAGCCGCATGCAGGCCATTCTGCTAGACAATGTGTGTGTGGGGGCTTATATTTGTCCTATTTCACACATGTACATGTCACGCATGTGTGAATTGGAAATGTGTTTTCTGCATTTCCCAACTCTCTCTCAGACACCCTCAGAGAGTGGGATCACAGCCTGGGTCTGGCATTATTAACGTGTGCATGTGTGTGTGTGACTGCACACACAGCTAGAGAATGCCAGGATATAGAGAATCATCAATCAGTTAATCAGTAGTGGACACCTTGTAATGACTCTCACAGGCACCAGCCAAATTACAGATGGCTATTAACACAGCTAATACTAGCACTCAACACACTAGAGCAGCCAAGATTACAGTCTGTAACACACCAGCAACACACTGCTTACCCAGTACACACTATACAACACAACAGCAACACACTACCTACCCAGTACACACTATACAACACACCAGCAACACACTACCTACCCAGTACATATTGTACAACAGTCATACCTTTAACTTCACTTAATCAAGCGTTGTCCTGCATTACGGCACTTTAAGACAGAGGATAAGATAAACAACATGCAGGACACGTGGAGGGCAGCGGACTAAACACTAAATGTGCATTAATATATACTGAGTGTACAAAACATTAGGGAACACCTGCTTTTTCCATGACATAGAATGACCAGGTGAATTCAGGTGGGTCATTCTCACGAAACTGCCATTTGACCCAAACATTTTCAAGTCTCATTTTTCATGAACTGTCCTCTTATATCACTGAGATTAGGATCTCTACTTCATAATTATTATTGTTTTTAGCATTTTACGACCATTTCCACAAAATTCTCATTTACCTTAACAGTCCAAAAAAATGTATAAACAAATCAATCTAATATTTTTTTAACATTGCTCCCCCAATGAAAAGGCCTGAGTTAAACACAACACTGAAAGTAAAAATATTTCAAATGAAACTATAAAATTATAATAAAATTAAAATCTGACTTTTTCCCAATTTTAGCTTTTTAGACGTTACGGAAATGAGAAGGCCAAGTGGGGTAAAGGTGGCGAATAAGAAGAATAAGAACCTCATTCTGAAGGCATATAAGCAAATAAATTAACATCTACTAGTCCACTAGGTGATGCATCATGGGTGAATAAAACTTCATGTGAAAACTGATTTGAGTTTTTACAGGAACTTGAAAAAGTGTTATGGTAATGAGACGCATGTTCACAGACACTGTGTGTTTGTACATAATAAATATTATAGTTTAATGTCAAATTCAACTGGTATACCATTTTTATAATATTTGGACAAACTACAACAACACATTATTTATTCAAATAACTTAGGTTTTTCTAAAGTACAATTTTATAAAATTTAATCCGGACGCATTTCAGTAATGAGACTTTTGGGTGAAAATGTACAAAATTCTGGCAAAAATGTCAAATGAATTTGAAATAAGACGTGTTTCCTTAGCCCTCAGAATGATAGTTGACATATGCATCACAGTTGTGTAACTCAATTTGCTACAGACATGTTTAAAACTGGTTTCATGAGAATCACCCAGGTGAAAGCTATGATCCCTTATTGATGTCACCAAATAATGATTTTTCAGCCTTGAGACAATTGAGGCATGATTTTTGTACGTGTGCCATTAAGAGGGTCAATGGAAAGACAAAAGATTTAAGTGCCTTTGAACGGGTTATGGTAGTAGGTGCCAGGCGCACCGGTTTGAGTGTGTCAAGAACTGCAACGCTGCTGGGTTTTTCAAGCTCAAAAGTTTCCCTTGTGTATCAAGAATGGTCCACCACCCAGGACATTCAGCCAACTTGACACAACTGTGGGAAGCATTGGAGTCAACATGTCACTTTATAGTGATATCAGTCCATAAGTCATACTTCACTAGAGTACAATCGTGTTCCATTCTTCTTTACCTAATGAAGTTGTGCTAAACACACCAAAAACACTCTACATAACTGCTCTTCCTCCACTGACATACAGTCATATTCTGTAGAAAGTCAAACTCTACTCTATGGAGTCTTGTACAAAGTGTTTACGACTGTACTGTAGTGCACGGTAGTGTACGGTAGTATACGGTAGTGTACGGTTATGTACTGTAGTGTACGGTAGTGTACTGTAGTGTACTGTAGTGCACGGTAGTGTACGGTAGTGTACTGTACGGTAATGTACTGTAGTGCACGGTAGTGTACGGTAATGTACTGTAGTGCACGGTAGTGTACGGTAGTGTACGGTAATGTACTGTAGTGTACGGTAGTGTACTGTAGTGTACGGTAGTGTAGTGTACGGTAGTGTACTGTAGTGTACTGTATGGCAATGTGCTGTAGTGTACGGTAGTGTAATGTACTGTACGGTAATGTACTGTAGTGTACGGTAAGGAAGTGTACTGTAGTGTAGAGTACTGTAGTGTACGATAATGTATGGTAATGTACGGTAGTGTACGGTAATATACTGTAGTGTATGGTAATGTACAGTAGTGTAGTGTGTGGTAGTGTACAGTAGTGTACTGTACTGTACGGTAATGTACTGTAGTGTACGGTAGTGTATGGTAGTGTAGTGTACTGTAGTGCACGGTAGTGTACGGTAGTGTACTGTAATGTACTGCAGTGTATAGTAGTGTATGGTAGTGTAGTGTACGGTAGTGTACTGTAGTGTACTGTGGTGTACTGTATGGCAATTTGCTGTAGTGTACGGTAGTGTAATGTACGGTAATGTACTGTACTATAAGGAAGTGTACTGTAGTGTATGATAATGTATGGTAATGTACGGTAGTGTAGTGTACGGTAATATACTGTAGTGTATGGTAATGTACTGTAGTGTAGAGTACTGTAGTGTACGATAATGTATGGTAATGTACGGTAGTGTAGTGTACGGTAATATACTGTAGTGTATGGTAATGTACTGTAGTGTAGAGTACTGTAGTGTACGATAATGTATGGTAATGTACGGTAGTGTAGTGTACGGTAATATACTGTAGTGTATGGTAATGTACTGTAGTGTAGTGTGCGGTAGTGTACAGTAGTGTACTGTAGTGTACGGTAATGTACTGTAGTGTACGGTGGTGTAAGTGGATAGCATGTAGAACAGGTGTAGACAGAGGTGGTCGCCTGCCAGACAAAAATACAGTAGCAGGATCATAGACACCTGACACAACACCACAAATACCAAGGATCAGAGATGGAGAGAGAGAAAGAGAGAGAGAGAGAGAGAGAGAGAGAGAAAGAGAAAAGAGAGAGAGAGAGAGAGAGAGAGAGAGAGAGACAGAGAGAGACAGAGACAGAGAGACAGAAAGAGAAAAGGAGGGAGCATCAACACAGTGATAGGAGTCAGAAAATATTTGACAGATTAACCGAGACAGATGGAACTAGAATGGAAAAAAGAGAGACATTCAGCAACACCAGATGTACATACCTTTTTAAAGTATGCACTTGAAATATCCTAACACTTGATATCAAGAATCATAGAGAAAAATACTTGATTTTACATGACACATGAAATACAGTATTGACTCAGAGCGAGACAACTTTTCCATAACGTCACAGATAGCCGGTACTAGAAGTATGTCACAGGTCCCCAATGATCAGACTAATATGAAGTCAATGTACTGTATTATGTTTAGCTCAGTGGGTCACTATACAGCTGAGTGGGAGTCTGTTAGCAGTCTTACCTTGGAGTATTGTCTGCGTAAACTGAACCTCTGCACCATCCTGACTGACGGAGAGACTGACGATCCACTCTGTCCACTCCACTCCACACACACTGAATTCTTCCCAAGAGTAACACACACATCCAGAGCCAGTACACTCACACACACAGACCCACAGGCTGCAATCTATTCCACGCACAAAGATACAGTATATGTACGTGAATACACACAGAAAAACACAATTCTCTCTGTTCCAAACTGCTCTAATCCATGTTGGTTCATCTAGTCCGCAAACACAAGTGAAGAGAGAAAAGAAAGCGAGAGGGAGGTGAGGAGGGAGAGAAGGGGAGGCAGGGAGAATAGACAGAGATAAAGAGTGCTCAGCTGTGCTGCCCTCTACTCACACTCAGCATGGTTTCCATCTCTCAAGCTCTCCCTCTCTACACACACACACACACACCTCATGGCTGACAGCACAGAGTTAAACGCACACACACACAAAGTGGGATTTACAGAGCAGACAGAAATAGGAATAAAACTATTTTTGCACACACACACAGAGTCTTAAGAGAAAACACACACATACAAAGTCTGATGAGCAAACAGACACACACTCTCTGTCTTCAGCTCTGTCACATTTATTGTAGGACAAGGCAAGGTTGCGGGACAAGGGGAGGGGGAGGTGCTGGCTGACTGTCTGTCTGTACCACCCATCTCCTAGGACTATGAAAGTGGGAGGGGGAAAGAAAGAGGGAGGGAGAGAGTGAGAAAGAGAGGTTTGGAATATGAGACAGAAAATGAAAGAGAAGAGGGGAGTTAAGGCAGAAGAAAGATGGTGGGTCATAGAGAGAATGAGAGAAGTAGTATTGGGTAGGGTGTGGTTCTATCAGATCCATTGTGTGCAGTGTGAAATCTCAAGCACACACACACAAACTTCACTGCTCAGGCTTATTCAAATATGCTCAACAGGACCAACCTGTCTGGGCCACCACCCAACACCCAACAGGGGGGCATAACCTCTGACCTATTCCCACCACAGGGGGGGCACACTCTGCCAAGGTCATCCTCGCCATTTCCATGGAAACTGCAGTAGGGTGTACAGACACAGTGAGCCTGAGGGTTGCCACGACAACCGCTCAGATGACCTGAATGACATTGCTTCATTGGTTGAGACACAGCTCTGTGTGTGTGTGTGTGTGTGTGATTTACCAGAAGACTAACACATGCATATTGAGCAGTGGAGAGAGAGACTAATGATCTTTCTATTTCAGCAGTAATGACACACAGCTAGGCGTCTAGGAATCTAACCAGCCTGCTCTACTGTAACACACAGGTTGGCTGGATATTAGCCAGAAATAGTGATTTATTACTCAATAGTGGCCTCTCTATTACAGAGGGCAATACAGTATCACTAACGCACAAGATAATTGCTAGTCTGCCGGGTAATGGTCTTTGAGATTAAAATGTTATTGTCTCTATTAAAAGGACCATACATAGCAGCTTATTCAACACAGAGATGAATTGACACGACAGTGAAAACAGCGGGCTTCAGCTCAGAACCTCCAGACAGGAACTCAGGATGACCTAGCCCTGACCAGTCACACGCACACAAACACCGTACATCAGACGACAGCCATTAGCTGATATGACACCGCCATCTGGTGGAAGTCGGGACAAACAGCAGCCACTCACATACTAGTATTGCTATACCACAGAGTTCCTAACCCAGAAGCCCAACATTGCGAGACTTCCGGGAACGTTTGTGAAGCAGACTCGGCAGACCAGACCGGGGTTTGCTGTTTAAGAATTCAATGAGAAAAGCGAATGAATATTCCTTAGTTGTTAGATTTCTCCATATCTAAAGGCACAACCTAGAGTCGAACCAATTGTCTTTTTTTCAATTGTTTAAGCACAATTTTGAAAACAGGGCCCGGTCTGTCAAAACACGACACACAATTAGCACAACCCTACACCAAAGTAGCACAACAGATCATTTGCAAAGTGGAACACTTTTGTCAAAACTATACACGACTTCATAAAAATAATATTTTATTGAACCAGTTAAACACTGCTGTTGCTAACCTAAAACACTGCTGTTGCTAACCTAAAACACTGCTGTTGCTAACCTAAAACACTGCTGTTGCTAACCTAAAACACTGCTGTTGCTAACCTAAAACACTGCTGTTGCTAACCTAAAACACTGCTGTTGCTAACCTAAAACACTGCTGTTGCTAACCTAAAACACTTTTAGCGAGTCTAATTGTCAGTGATTACAGTACTATAAATGAAGTACACCGAGAAAGTGTATTATACAAACACTACACAAGACCAATGCTGCAGACTGAGGAAAATATAATTTATTTCTCTCCATATACCCAAATCAGACAACATGTCAACATGGAGAATCACAACAAAACATGTCCCAGTTTTCATGCTACTACAGTAGTGTGCATAACACTGTTAGCTCAGCAAACAGACAAACGTAAAATACTGTATCTAGTACACGTTACAATTACAGTAAATAACAAACCAAAAATAATCTGAAAAAAAAATGAAATATTGTACAGAAAATACTACAGTAAACATACTATACATTATCTCGTCGCCTAGCTGGATCTGGCCAGAGAATTTCATCAACATCACAAGCAATATCGTCATTAGCAAGACAACGCTGGAAGAACCGTCTTGAATGTCGAATCCATCCTTGCACTGCTGCGGCGTCGACTTGGTCACAAGCGTCCTCCATGGCCTGAATGAGGGGTACCTGAGCCTGGGGCTGGAGATCGTAAACCTTCCTGGCCTGAATGAGGGGTACCTGAGCCTGGGGCTGGAGATCATAAACCTTCCTGGCCTGAATGAGGGGAGCCTGGGGCTGGAGATCGTAAACCTTCCTGGCCTGAATGAGCGGTACCTGAGCCTGGGGCTGGAGATCGTAAACCTTCCTGGCCTGAATGAGGGGTACCTGAGCCTGGGGCTGGAGATCGTAAACCTTCCTGGCCTGAATGAGCGGTACCTGAGCCTGGGGCTGGAGATCGTAAACCTTCCTGGCCTGAATGAGGGGAGCCTGGGGCTGTGGCAGGAGATCGTAAACCTTCCTGGCCTGAATGAGGGGTACCTGAGCCCGGGGCTGGAGATCGTAAACCTTCCTGGCCTGAATGAGGGGTACCTGAGCCTGGGGCTGGAGATCGTAAACCTTCCTGGCCTGAATGAGGGGTACCTGAGCCTGGGGCTGGAGATCGTAAACCTTCCTGGCCTGAATGAGGGGTACCTGAGCCCGGGGCTGGAGATCGTAAACCTTCCTGGCCTGAATGAGGGGTACCTGAGCCTGGGGCTGGAGATCGTAAACCTTCCTGGCCTGAATGAGGGGTACCTGAGCCTGGGGCTGGAGATCGTAAACCTTCCTGGCCTGAATGAGGGGTACCTGAGCTTGGGGCTGGAGATCGTAAACCTTCCTCCGCCATGCAGAGAACAACTCTTCGACAGGGTTTAGAAACAGAGTATGGTGGAAGGTATAGTACTGTCAACTGTGGATGGTGTTGAAACCAGTTCTGGACCAAAGCAGAGCGGTGGAATGACACATTGTCCCAGATGACCGTGTTATGCATCTGGTGCATTTCATTACCTGCTGTGACGATGTGGTGGAATCGGTCCAAAAATTTGAGAATGTGAGGTGTGTTGTAAGGGCCCATTTTGGCATGACGGAGGACAACCCCATGCTGTGAAATGGCAGCGCAGAGAGTGATGTTACCCCCACGTTGCCCTGGGACATTGATTAAAGCCCTGTGGCCAATGATATTTCTGCCTCTCCTTCTTGCTTTTGTGAGGTTGAACCCTGCCTCATCAATATGTATGAATTCATGCAGGATTTCCTCAGCATCCATCTGCAAAACTCCCTGAAATACAGTGAAAGACAAGATTGTGTAGTTCAGGATAGAACTAGTATACAGTCAATGTAAAGAAGTCATGTGTGCAGTATGCAACACCACAGTGCTAAAGTGAACAATACAAACCTCCACATACTCGTGCCGCAGCCGTTTGACCCTCTCTGATTCCGCTCAAAAGGCACTCGATAAAGTTGTTTCATTTGAACCTGATGTCTTTTCAGGATGCGTGCCAGTGTTGACTGAGAGACCTGATGGACATTATTGAAAATGGCATGGTCACCGATAATGTTGTCTTGTAGTTCTCCGAGCCTGATAGCATTATTGGCCAAAACCATGTTTATTATCGCTCTCTTGTTCTTGCGTGAATATGGGCCCCCTTCCTCCTTGTTGTTCCCGACCCTCAATCCTATGTAGAGAATAATACATGTAACTTACTGTACAATGTCACAGGAAGGGGTATCACAAGTGCTGATATGGTGCAGACAGTAAGCGGCTGATGACTAACTGTAGACAGATCTTCTACCTGTTTTCCTGTCGAAAAGTCCTTATGCTAAGATTTGTCTGAACTCTCAGTCCAGCCTCCCTCAGCATCAATCCGTGGTTCACAACATGGTCCACTAGTGTTGCACGAGTGTCATTTGATAAGTTTGGTCCTCTTCTTCTTTGTGCACGTTCTCCTCCTGCTTCAGGTCTTCCTCGACCTCTGGCTCGGCCTCTGCCTCTTCCTCTACCTCCTTCTCCTCCTCTGTGTACGCCTCCTCTCACCCTTACTCTTCTTCAGACTCCTTCCATTTTGGTTGAAGGCAGGTGAACCTACCTGCTGCATTTGTATAGTGCTTAAACCTGATTGGTGTGTCTACAATTTAGCAGTCATGTATTTGTGCACATGGTGTGGTAATTTGACAGTCAGTGCTTTGGAATTGCAAGGAAGTGACATCATGATATACTCCTGTGTCTGATGTATACAAGTGTGTTTAGTGTTTTGCAAATCACTGTGTGTAATGTTTTGCAAATAGTGTGAAGCTGACAATGTGTGTACAGTTGTGCAAATCTAGCCTTGTGTTTTGCTCCTTGAGTGTAAGGTTTTGCTAATTGTGGGAAAAGTTCAATTTTAGTGTGTAAGCAATCGTAAAAAACTGCTTTATATCGAAGGAGTGCCTTTGATTTGATGGTCTGCGCATGTGCAGTTAGGTGCAAGACGACCGTTGGACCTGGTGACGTGTTTCTACGCCTGAGTTTAGCTAGCCAACTATTGCCATGACATCGCCTACAAGTGTGACCAGAGATTTCTATTGGAGAAGCAGTTTCTGCATATCTTCATACTAAACCACTGTCATCTGACCAAGAGAAGAGCAAGGCTGAAAATCGATATTCTCCTACCGGTGCCAGTCTGTATCTATTTTAGTCAAAGTGTCTGTATTGTCTTGGCAACAATACGTAGTGTTGTTGAATGACAAAATATTCTGGCATGGTACCCCAACTAAAGGCAGCTGTTGGATAAAGTTACGTGAACACAAATGGGCACAGTTATCACCTGGCGCAGTAGTCTGCACTGCATCTCAGTGCTAGAGGCGTCACTACAGACATCCAGGTTTGAATCAAGGCTGTATCACAACCGGCCGTGATTGGGAGTCCCATAGGGTGGTGCACAATTGGCCCAGCATTGTCCGGGTTTGGCCGGTGTAGGCCAGGAAATTGTAAATAATAATTTGTTATTAACTGACTTGCCTAGTGAAATAAAGGTTAAATAAAAAATAAGAGAGACTACTTTACCAGAGGGTATAAAAAGAACATAGCATGCTAGATAAGCAAGAGAATACTGTATGCACTTCCTCTTTGTCAGCCTTCCTTTGTTACAGAGCTCTGTCCTTTCAGACACAAGAGGCCAATTCTTACACACCGTCTGTCCCCCAGGCTGTGTGTGTGTGTGTGTGTGTGTGTGTGTGTGTGTGTGTGTGTGTGTGTGTGTGTGTGTGTGGTGATAGCAGTGTCTGGTACAGATATCCACCACATCTCAATGCATCTCTTACCACAGATGGACTAGCATCCCCTCTCTCAGAGAACATACAGACATACTGAAAAGGAGGACAACACACACACATCTTGCGTAGCATGCCAAGCATTTCCTATTCCCACAGAATGACAGACATGCTCATTCATTCTCAGTGCTCCTACAACACCAGGAGCTCTCCTTGATACATTATGGTGATGGACAGAGTTTCTAGAACATTCAGCACTAGTTCTTCCTCCGAGGGATAATTCATCATCACACGTCTCATATCATGTTAAAAATGACAGAATCTGAGGCAGCCCTGTGCAGAAAATTGGTCCGATCTAAGAGACGGCTTCTATTGACTACATGACAACAATTACAGTTGAACATACCATTCTCAAACATCCTGAGAGGGGTGTTTGGCTTTCTTGCTAGGATAACGTATATCAAGCAGATGGGTCGCTCCAGATGTAGAGTCATATCTGAAATGATCTGCACTCTTGATGAAGATGAGCAAAAAAGACGGCATACAATAAATAATACCAATACTGAGATAGATTGGATGATTTTTTCGGGGGGAAAATTATATTGTTTTATACTTATACAAATTAGTCAGAGAAACAGATTTTCTTTAACAAGTAATCATTTATTTTCTCAAAAAGATATGGGTCAAAACTATTGGCACCTCTGTTTTCAATACCTTTCAATACCTTTCAATAGCTCAGCTTGCGAGGATCATGGCACTGAGCCTTTGTCTAAAATGTTTTATGAGATTGAAGAACACATTAGGAGGATCTTAGACCATTCCTCCATATAGAATCTTTCCAGGTCCTTGATATCCTCCGTCTGCTCTTATGGACTGCTCTCTTCAATTTAAACCACAGGTTTTCAATGGGGTTCAAGTCCGGAGACTGAGATGGCCATTGCAAAATGTTGATTTCTTTGGGAATTTGAATGTGTGCTTGGGGTTATTGTCTTGCTGGAAGATCCACTTGCAGCCAAGTGTCAGCCTCCTGGCAGAGGTAACCAGGTTTTTGGCTAAAATGTCCTGGTACTTGGTAAAGTTCATGATGCAGTTGACGTTAACAAGGACCCCAGGACCAATCAATCAAAATAGGCCCATTAAATCAAAGATCCACTAACCTATTTTACAGTAGGTATGGGGTTCTTTCTGCATTTACATCTTTCTTCTGACACAAATCCCACCACTGGTGTGCGTGGCCAAAGAGCTCTATTTTCATGTCATCTGACCATAGCAACGGTTCCAATCCAAGTGCCAATACCCTTTAGCAAACTCCAGGTGTTTACATTTGTTGGAGGACTTGAAAATAGAGATCTTTGGCCATCAAGGGTGCCAATACAGTCTTTGGGTAGCCGGGACTCAGGAATACCTGTTTCTGACTGATCTGAGTAGGCGCAAGTATTTGCGTGTGTGTGTGTGTGTATGTACCTCTGACCTGAGCCTGGATTAACACTGCCTCTGCTCAGGAGCATTACTGGACATTATTACACCTACAAAATGTGTCATACTCGAAACACAGAGCTTAAGCTCTCCTCAATATTTAAGAGCAGGCCTGTTGGATGATGCAGACCACCTGAGTACGACAGGACTGTATCATATCCATTACCAGACAAAACATGACCATAAACCCTGACCAAAGAAGACCCTCATATGATTGACAGCTGACATCACTCACCCTCTCTGTCTCCTCCGTGGACTGGTATCCTGACGATAGCACCACGTCGCCTGGCGTCAAGTATCCAGGGTGGTAACCAAGGGAAGGGCTACTTGGTGTGGTGTTGTCAGTGGTGGAGGAGGAGCGCGGGCGGACGGAATGCTGCTGTGCATCATAGGTAGGCCGGCGCTGGGGGGCCTGGGGGCTGCCTCTCAGAGAGGGGTCCCGGTCTCCTACTCCGGCCCCTGTCCCGTTCCCCCCTGTCCCCTTACTGCGCCGGCTCTGCAGGCTGGTCCCTCGCCTCATGGTGCCCACAGGGCCGGCACCCTGACCAGCTGGGGGAGCAAGGAGAACACCAGAGGGGGGGGGTCAAAGTCAGGACAACGAGTCTGCGTTGCTGCTGGAACAGCTGCTTCACACCCTGGCCCAGGACGCCAATGCTCTCCCGGGCATTCTAGGTAATTTTGGAGAGGGTGTGGTGGTCTGAGTGAGAGGAACAGCTCCTGAGGCCTGAGTCCTTCGCCCCTCCTCTATGCCCTGACTCCCCTGGGTGCCTCTCACTACCCCCTCACTGCATACGATGATGCAGCACTCTCATAGACAGGGGAATAGGGCTGGTATAGGGGAGTCTGTATTGGGGGTGGTCTGGACTAGAGTGGTTGGGAGATAGGGGGATTGGTAACTTATGAGCAGAATAGAGAGTTGTTATAGTTTACGCTCTCTTTGTCCGACAGGTGGGACTGGAACAGGAGAGTACAGTAATTAACTTCTTGTCTTGCTAAGCATTCTAACTAGATTGAGTAGAGTCGGGTAGAGTAGGGTAGAGCATAGTATAGTAGGGTAGAGTAGAGTAGTGTAGAGAATAGTATAGTAGGGTAGAGGATGGTATAGTATAGTAGAGTAGAGTAGGGTAGAGTATAGTAGAGTAGGGTAGAGTATAGTAGGGTAGGGTAGAGCAGGGTAGGGTAGGGTAGAGTATAGTAGAGTAGAGTATAGTAGGGTAGAGTAGAGTAGGTGGAGTAGAGTAGAGTAGGGTAGAGTATAGTAGGGTAGAGTGGGGTAGAGTATAGTAGGGTAGGGTAGGGTAGAGTATAGTATAGTAGGGTAGGGTGGAGTAGAGTAGAGTAGAGTATAGTAGGGTAGAGTAGAATAGAGTAGGTGGAGTAGAGTATAGTAGGGTAGGGTAGAGTATAGTATAGTATAGTAGGGTAGGGTAGAGTAGAGTAGAGTAGGGTAGAGTAGGGTAGGGTAGAGTATAGTAGGGTAGAGTAGAGTAGGTGGAGTAGAGTAGATTATAGTAGAGTAGGGTAGAGTAGTGTAGGATAGGGTGGAGTAGAGTAGAGTAGAGTAGTGTAGAGTAGGGTAGAGCAGGGTAGAGTATAGTAGGGTAGGGTGGAGTAGAGTATAGTAGGGTCGAGTAGAGTAGGATAGAGTATAATAGGGTAGGGTAGGGTAGAGTAGAGTAGAGTAGAGTATAGTAGGGTAGGGTAGGGTAGAGTAGGTTAGGGTAGAGTAGGGTAGGGTGGAGTAGAGTAGAGTAGATTAGGGTAGAGCAGGGTAGAGTTGTGTATAGTATAGTAGGGTAAATTAGGGGAGGATAGGATAGAGTAGAGTTGAATAGGGTAGATTTGGGGCAGCAGGTAGCCTAGTGGTTAGAGCGTTGGGCCAGTAACCGAAAGGTTGCTGGAACAAATCCCTGAGCTGACAAGGTAAAAATCTGTCATTCTGCCCTTGAACAAGGGAGTTTACCCACTGTTCCCCGGTAGGCCATCATTGTAAATAAGAATTTGTTCTTAATTGACTTGCCTAGTTAAATTTAAAGTAGGGTGTGTGTTTTAGGGTTCACTCTCTGTCTCTGTCAGACAGGACAGGATGGGGTGGGACAGGAGAGGTCAAAGTTCAGCGGCGAGCAATGGGAGTCCATAAGGTTGCATGCATCTGCCAATCAGCTCAAAGATCATGCTCGTCTAGTACCGTAATTTCCGGACTATAAACCGCTACTTTATTCCCAGGCCTCATAAATAAAACCTTCCGGTTTTTACAGTGATGCGGCTAATTTATGGATTTTTCCCGCTTTCAAAAAAACTGAGCACCGTCACATAATGCCGTGTTTCGTTAAAGCCTATTTATTTTTGTTACAAGCCGTGTTTCGTTAAAGCCTATTTATTTTTGTTACAAGCCGTGTTTCGTTAAAGCCTATTTATTTTTGTTACAAGCCGTGTTTCGTTAAAGCCTATTTATTTTTGTTACAAGCCGTGTTTCGTTTAAAGGCTGTGTAAAGTTAATTTGTTTCAATGCACCGGTAGGCACCTGTGGCTTATAGACATGTGCGGCTTATTTATGTACAAAATACATATTTTTTAAATAATTCAGTGGGTGCGGTTTATATTCAGGTGCGCCTAATAGTCCAGAAATTACGGTAGTCTACCACAGAAAGAGAGGAAATGGGTTATGAGGTGGGTGGAAATAAGGGACGGACAAAAGGAAGTACACAGGAAGTTGTTTTAGAACAGACACTGCTTGAAGTTGCCCGTCGACTTGACCCTGGGCCAGATATAGGGGGCAACTTCTATTAACACCACAGACACACACAAACACAAACAGGCTATGGGTTAGTTAGGGAAATGGGGATAGGAGAAAGAAACAAAAGAGAGAAATAAGTGAAAAGACCCACCTAACATGAGCCCAAAGCTGCCTAGCCTGACTCAGTGTCCAAGATCACCTGTAGAGAGAGAGAGATTGTGTGAGAGAGAGAGAGAGAGAGCGAGAGAGAGAAAGGGAGAGAGACTAATAAACATCGACTTAATCTATATACAATCAAATACAACACCCAAGTATTGTGTGTGTGGGTATGCTGTGTGCTGCGTGCCATGTGTGTCTGCTGGTGGATTCTCTAGGAGGTCATTTGGCGCCACTAAACAGATCCTTCTGCTTACTGTGACAGTGGTGTCTGGAGAGAATGACTTCCTCAAAAAATCAACAACCCACAGCAACACAGGCTCACTATACAAATTGACCTAACCTGCAACAACCCACAGCAACACAGGCTCACTATACAAATTGACCTAACCTGCAACAACCCACAGCAACACAGGCTCACTATACAAATTGACCTAACCTGCAACAACCCACAGCAACACAGGCTCACTATACAAATTGACCTAACCTGCAACAACCCACAGCAACACAGGCTCACTATACAAATTGACCTAACCTGCAACAACCCACAGCAACACAGGCTCACTATACAAATTGACCTAACCTGCAACAACCCACAGCAACACAGGCTCACTATACAAATTGACCTAACCTGCAACAACCCACAGCAACACAGGCTCACTATACAAATTGACCTAACCTGGCAACACAGGCTCACTATACAAATTGACCTAACCTGCAACAACCCACAGCAACACAGGCTCACTATACAAATTGACCTAACCTGCAACAACCCACAGCAACACAGGCTCACTATACAAATTGACCTAACCTGCAACAACCCACAGCAACACAGGCTCACTATACAAATTGACCTAACCTGCAACAACCCACAGCAACACAGGCTCACTATACAAATTGACCTAACCTGCAACAACCCACAGCAACACAGGCTCACTATACAAATTGACCTAACCTGCAACAACCCACAGCAACACAGGCTCACTATACAAATTGACCTAACCTGCAACAAGGCTCACTACAGCAACACAGGCTCACTATACAAATTGACCTAACCTGCAACAACCCACAGCAACACAGGCTCACTATACAAATTGACCTAACCTGCAACAACCCACAGCAACACAGGCTCACTATACAAATTGACCTAACCTGCAACAACCCACAGCAACACAGGCTCACTATACAAATTGACCTAACCTGCAACAACCCACACAAACCCGACCCACATGAATTCCTATGAGGTTGAGGAGAGACAGTAATGGCCTTAGACACACATCCCTGGTGTGAAGAGAAGGCAGCTTGTCAAACACAGTGACTATTGGCACTGAGGGTTTGGTAAACAAGGCAAAGTCAGGAACATTCTGAGCTCTGGGGAGTGACTGTTAAACATGCAAACTATACTGAACAAAAATATAAACGCAACATGCAACAATTTCAATGATTGTACTGAGTTACAGTTCATATAAGGAAATCAGTCAATTCAAATAAATAAATTTGGCCCTAATCTATGGATTTCACAAGCAAGGGCGGAGCCATTGTGGAGCCAAGCCCAGCTAAGGGGGAGCCGAGCCCAGCCAAGGGGGAGCCGAGCCCAGCCAAGGGGGAGCCGAGCCCAGCCACGGGGGAGCCGAGCCCAGCCAAGGGGGAGCCGAGCCCAGCCACGGGGGAGCCGAGCCCAGCCAAGGGGGAGCCGAGCCCAGCCAAGGGGGAGCCGAGCCCAGCCACGGGGGAGCCGAGCCCAGCCAAGGGGGAGCCGAGCCCAGCCACGGGGGAGCCGAGCCCAGCCAAGAGGGAGCCGAGCCCAGCCAAGGGCTTTTTATAGATATAAATACTCCTCGGCACCCCCTCAGACGATCCAGCAGATGAAGAAACTGGATGTGGAGGTCCTGGGCTGCCGTGGTCTGAAGTTGTGAGGCCAGTTGGACGTACTGCCAAATTCTCTAAAACGATGTTGGAGGCGACTTATGGTAGAGAAATGAAAATTAAATTATCTGGCAACAGCTCTGGTGGACATTCCTGCAGTCAATCTATGGTATTGTGCACATCTTAGAGTCACCGTTTATTGTCCCCAGGTTCACCTATGTAATGATCATTCTGTTTAATCAGCTTCTTGATATGCCACACCAGTCAGGTGGATGGATTATCTTGGAAAAGGAGAAATGCTACCTAACAGGGATATAAACAAATTTGTGGTCAAAAATTGAGAGAAATAAGCTTTTTGTGCGTGTGGAACATTTCTGGAATCTTTCATTTCAGTTCATGAAACATGGCACCAACACTTTACATGTTGAGTTTATATTTTTGGTCAGTATAAATTCCAGCAGCACAGTCATAAGAGTCTACTGTATCACACATACACAGAGAGACAGAGAGAGACAGAGAGAGAGAGAGAGAGAGAGAGAGAGAGAGAGAGAGAGAGAGAGAGAGAGAGAGAGAGAGAGAGAGAGAGAGAGAGAGAGAGAATGCAATCTACACAAATGCAGCATTGAAAGTCTGGGCCCACGTCAAAGCCAGTTAGCACAGTCAGCTGTTCAGTTTCACAATGGGCCCAGAGAGAGGAGAGAGCAGCACACTACAGCAACACTGACACATTCACACAGACACATTCACACACTCACACAGCCACACAGACACATTCACACAGCCACACTGACACATTCACACAGCAACACTGACACATTCACAACAGATACACTGACACATTCACAACAGATACACTGACACATTCACACAGCCACACTGACACATTCACACAGCAACACTGACACATTCACAACAGATACACTGACACATTCACAACAGCCACACTGACACATTCACAACAGATACACTGACACATTCACAACAGATACACTGACACATTCACACAGCAACACTGACACATTCACAACAGATACACTGGCACATTCACAACAGATACACTGACACATTCACAACAGATACACTGGCACATTCACTACAGATACACTGACACATTCACAACAGATACACTGACACATTCACACAGCCACACTGACACATTCACAACAGATACACTGACACATTCACAACAGATACACTGACACATTCACACAGCAACACTGACACATTCACAACAGATACACTGGCACATTCACACAGCCACACTGACACATTCACACAGCCACACTGACACATTCACAACAGATACACTGACACATTCACACAGCCACACTGACACATTCACAACAGATACACTGACACATTCACACAGCCACACTGACACATTCACAACAGATGCACTGACACATTCACAACAGATACACTGACACATTCACAACAGATACACTGACACATTCTCAACAGATACACTGACACATTCACACAGCCACACTGACACATTCACACAGCCACACTGACACATTCACACAGCCACACTGACACATTCACACAGCACTGACATTCACACAGATGACACAGACACATTCACAATTCAGATACACTGACACATTCACACAGCCACACTGACACATTCACAACAGATACACTGACACATTCACACAGCCACACTGACACATTCACAACAGATACACTGACACATTCACAACAGACACTGACACATTCACAACAGATACACTGACACATTCACAACAGATACTGACACATTCACACAGCCACACTGACACATTCACACAGCCACACTGACACATTCACACAGCCACTGACACATTCACAACAGATACACTGACACATTCACACAGCCACACATTCACACAGCCACATTCATTCACAACAGATACACTGACACATTCACAACAGCCACACTGACACATTCACAACAGATACACTGACACATTCACAACAGATACACTGACACATTCACAACAGATACACTGACACATTCACAACAGATACACTGACACATTCACAACAGATACACTGACACATTCACACAGCCACACTGACACATTCACAACAGATACACTGACACATTCACAACAGATACACTGACACATTCACACAGCCACACTGACACATTCACAACAGATACACTGACACATTCACACAGCCACACTGACACATTCACAACAGATACACTGACACATTCACACAGCCACATTCACAACAGATACACTGACACATTCACAACAGATACACTGACACATTCACACAGCCACACTGACACATTCACACAGCCACACTGACACATTCACAACAGATACACTGACACATTCACAACAGATACACTGACACATTCACACAGCCACACTGACACATTCACAACAGATACACTGACACATTCACAACAGATACACTGACACATTCACACAGATACACTGACACATTCACACAGCCACACTGACACATTCACAACAGATACACTGACACATTCACAACAGATACACTGACACATTCACAACAGATACACTGACACATTCACACAGCCACACTGACACATTCACACAGCCACACTGACACATTCACACAGATACACTGACACATTCACACAGCCACACTGACACATTCACAACAGATACACTGACACATTCACAACAGATACACTGACACATTCACACACAGCCACACTGACACATTCACAACAGACACTGACACATTCACACTGACACATTCACAACAGCCACACTGACACATTCACACAGCCACACTGACACATTCACAACAGATACACTGACACATTCACACAGATACACTGACACATTCACACAGCCACACTGACACATTCACAGATACACTGACACATTCACACAGATACACTGACACATTCACACAGCCACACTGACACATTCACAACAGATACACTGACACATTCACACAGCCACACTGACACATTCACAACAGATACACTGACACATTCACAACAGATTCACACTGACACATTCACAACAGATACACTGACACATTCACACAGCCACAGACACACTGACACATTCACAACAGATACACTGACACATTGACACATTCACACAGCCACACTGACACATTCACAACAGCCAGATACACTGACACATTCACAACAGATACACTGACACATTCACAACAGATACACTGACACATTCACACAGCCACACTGACACATTCACAACAGATACACTGACACATTCACAACAGATACACTGACACATTCACACAGCCACACTGACACATTCACAACAGATACACTGACACATTGACACATTCACACAGCCACACTGACACATTCACAACAGATACACTGACACATTCACAACAGATACACACATTCACAGACACTGACACATTCACAACAGCCACACTGACACATTCACAACAGATACACTGACACATTCACACAGCCACACTGACACATTCACAACAGATACACTGACACATTCACAACAGATACACTGACACATTCACAACAGATACACTGACACATTCACACAGCCAGACACATTCACTGACACATTCACAACAGCCACACTGACACATTCACAACAGATACACTGACACATTCACAACAGATACACTGACACATTCACACAGCCACACTGACACATTCACAACAGATACACTGACACATTCACAACAGATACACTGACACATTCACACAGCCACACTGACACATTCACAACAGATACACTGACACATTCACACAGCCACACTGACACATTCACAACAGATACACTGACACATTCACAACAGCCACACTGACACATTCACACTGACACATTCACACTGACACATTCACACAGCCACACTGACACATTCACAACAGATACATTTCACACAGACACATTCACAACAGATACACTGACACATTCACAACAGATACACTGACACATTCACACAGCCACACTGACACATTCACAACAGATACACTGACACATTCACAACAGATACACTGACACATTCACAACAGATACACTGACACATTCACAACAGATACACTGACACATTCACAACAGATACACTGACACATTCACAACAGATACACTGACACATTCACAACAGATACACTGACACATTCACACAGCCACACTGACACATTCACAACAGATACACTGACACATTCACAACAGATACACTGACACATTCACAACAGATACACTGACACATTCACACAGCCACACTGACACATTCACAACAGATACACTGACACATTCACACAGCCACACTGACACATTCACAACAGATACACTGACACATTCACAACAGCCACACTGACACATTCACACAGCCACACTGACACATTCACAACAGATACACTGACACATTCACACAGCCACACTGACACATTCACACAGATACACTGACACATTCACACAGCCACACTGACACATTCACAACAGATACACTGACACATTCACAACAGATACACTGACACATTCACACAGCCACACTGACACATTCACAACAGATACACTGACACATTCACAACAGATACACTGACACATTCACACAGCCACACTGACACATTCATACAGCCACACTGACACATTCACACAGCCACACTGACACATTCACAACAGATACACTGACACATTCACACAGCCACACTGACACATTCACAACAGATACACTGACACATTCACAACAGATACACTGACACATTCACAACAGCCACACTGACACATTCACACTGACACATTCACACTGACACATTCACACAGCCACACTGACACATTCACACTGACACATTCACACTGACACATTCACACTGACACATTCACAACAGATACACTGACACATTCACACAGATACACTGACACATTCACAACAGATACACTGACACATTCACACAGCCACACTGACACATTCACAACAGATACACTGACACATTCACAACAGATACACTGACACATTCACACAGCCACACTGACACATTCACAACAGATACACTGACACATTCACACAGCCACACTGACACATTCACAACAGATACACTGACACATTCACACAGCCACACTGACACATTCACAACAGATACACTGACACATTCACACAGCCACACTGACACATTCACACAGCCACACTGACACATTCACAACAGATACACTGACACATTCACAACAGATACACTGACACATTCACACAGCCACACTGACACATTCACAACAGATACACTGACACATTCACACAGCCACACTGACACATTCACAACAGATACACTGACACATTCACACAGCCACACTGACACATTCACAACAGATACACTGACACATTCACAACAGATACACTGACACATTCACAACAGCCACACTGACACATTCACACAGCCACACTGACACATTCACACAGCCACACTGACACATTCACACAGCCACACTGACACATTCACAACAGATACACTGACACATTCACACAGACACTGACACATTCACAACAGATACACTGACACATTCACAACAGATACACTGACACATTCACACAGCCACACTGACACATTCACAACAGATACACTGACACATTCACAACAGACACATTCACACAGATACACTGACACATTCACTGACAACAGATACACTGACACATTCACAACAGATACACTGACACATTCACAACAGATACACTGACACATTCACACAGCCACACTGACACATTCACAACAGATACACTGACACATTCACAACAGATTCACACAGACACATTCACAACAGAGACTGACACATTCACACAGCCACACTGACACATTCACAACAGCCACACTGACACATTCACAACAGATACACTGACACATTCACACAGCCACACTGACACATTCACACAGCCACACTGACACATTCACACTGACACATTCACACTGACACATTCACACTGACACATTCACAACAGATACACTGACACATTCACAACAGATACACTGACACATTCACACAGATACACTGACACATTCACAACAGATACACTGACACATTCACAACAGATACACTGACACATTCACACAGCCATACACTGACACATTCACAACAGATACACTGACACATTCACACAGCCACACACTGACACATTCACAACAGATACACTGACACATTCACAACAGATACACTGACACATTCACACAGCCACACTGACACATTCACAACAGATACACTGACACATTCACACAGCCACACTGACACATTCACACAGCCACACTGACACATTCACAACAGATACACTGACACATTCACACAGCCACACTGACACATTCACACAGCCACACTGACACATTCACAACAGATACACTGACACATTCACAACAGATACACTGACACATTCACAACAGATACACTGACACATTCACAACAGATACACTGACACATTCACACAGCCACACTGACACATTCACACAGCCACACTGACACATTCACAACAGATACACTGACACATGACACAGCCACACTGACACATTCACACAGCCACACTGACACATTCACACAGCCACACTGACACATTCACAACAGATACACTGACACATTCACAACAGATACACTGACACATTCACAACAGATACACTGACACATTCACACAGCCACATTCACAACAGATACACTGACACATTCACACAGCCACACTGACACATTCACAACAGATACACTGACACATTCACACAGCCACACTGACACATTCACACAGCCACACTGACACATTCACAACAGATACACTGACACATTCACAACAGCCACACAACAGATGACACATTCACAACAGATACACTGACACATTCACAACAGATACACTGACACATTCACACAGCCACACTGACACATTCACACAGCCACACTGACACATTCACAACAGATACACTGACACATTCACAACAGATACACTGACACATTCACACAGCCACACTGACACATTCACAACAGATACACTGACACATTCACAACAGATACCACACTGACACATTCACAAGCAGATTCACACTGACACATTCACAACAGATACACTGACACATTCACAACAGATACACTGACACATTCACACAGCCACACTGACACATTCACAACAGCCACACTGACACATTCACAACAGATACACTGACACATTCACACAGCCACACTGACACATTCACAACAGATACACTGACACATTCACACAGACACTGACACATTCACAGCCACACTGAGACACAGCCACACTGACACATTCACAACAGATACACTGACACATTGACACATTCACACATACACTGACACATTCACACAGCCACACTGACACATTCACACAGACACATTCACAACACTGACACATTCACAACAGATACACTGACACATTCACAACAGATACACTGACACATTCACACAGCCACACTGACACATTCACAACAGATACACTGACACATTCACAACAGATACACTGACACATTCACAACAGATACACTGACACATTCACAACAGATACACTGACACATTCACAACAGATACACTGACACATTCACAACAGATACACTGACACATTCACAACAGATACACTGACACATTCACAACAGATACACTGACACATTCACAACAGATACACTGACACATTCACACAGCCACACTGACACATTCACAACAGATACACTGACACATTCACAACAGATACACTGACACATTCACAACAGATACACTGATTCACACAGCCACACTGACACATTCACAACAGATACACTGACACATTCACAACAGATACACACACATGACACATTCACAACAGATACACTGACACATTCACACAGCCACACTGACACATTCACAACAGATACACTGACACATTCACACAGCCACACTGACACATTCACAACAGATACACTGACACATTCACAACAGATACACTGACACATTCACAACAGATACACTGACACATTCACAACAGCCACACTGACACATTCACACTGACACATTCACACTGACACATTCACACAGCCACACTGACACATTCACACTGACACATTCACACTGACACATTCACAACAGATACACTGACACATTCACAACAGATACACTGACACATTCACACAGCCACACTGACACATTCTCAACAGATACACTGACACATTCACAACAGATACACTGACACATTCACAACAGATACACTGACACATTCACAACAGATACACTGGCACATTCACAACAGATACACTGACACATTCACAACAGATACACTGACACATTCACAACAGATACACTGACACATTCACAACAGATACACTGACACATTCACAACAGATACACTGACACATTCACAACAGATACACTGACACATTCACAACAGATACACTGACACATTCACACAGCCACACTGACACATTCACACAGCCACACTGACACATTCACAACAGATACACTGACACATTCACACAGCTACACTGACACATTCACACAGCCACACTGACACATTCACAACAGATACACTGACACATTCACAACAGATACACTGACACATTCACAACAGATACACTGACACATTCACAACAGATACACTGACACATTCACACAGCCACACTGACACATTCACAACAGATACACTGACACATTCACACAGCCACACTGACACATTCACAACAGATACACTGACACATTCACACAGCCACACTGACACATTCACACAGCCACACTGACACATTCACAACAGATACACTGACACATTCACACAGCCACACTGACACATTCACAACAGATACACTGACACATTCACAACAGATACACTGACACATTCACAACAGATACACTGACACATTCACAACAGATACACACACATTCACACAGACACATTCACACAGCCACACTGACACATTCACAACAGATACACTGACACATTCACAACAGATACACTGACACATTCACAACAGATACACTGACACATTCACAACAGATACACTGACACATTCACACAGCCACACTGACACATTCACACAGCCACACTGACACATTCACAACAGATACACTGACACATTCACACAGCCACACTGACACATTCACACAGCCACACTGACACATTCACACACATTGACACATTCACACAGATACACTGACACATTCACAACAGATACACTGACACATTCACAACAGATACACTGACACATTCACACAGCCACACTGACACATTCACAACAGATACACTGACACATTCACACAGCCACACTGACACATTCACACAGCCACACTGACACATTCACAACAGATACACTGACACATTCACAACAGATACACTGACACATTCACAACAGATACACTGACACATTCACAACAGATACACTGACACATTCACAACAGATACACTGACACATTCACACAGCCACACTGACACATTCACACAGCCACACTGACACATTCACAACAGATACACTGACACATTCACACAGCCACACTGACACATTCACAACAGATACACTGACACATTCACACAGCTACACTGACACATTCACAACAGATACACTGACACATTCACAACAGATACACTGACACATTCACACAGCCACACTGACACATTCACAACAGATACACTGACACATTCACACAGCCACACTGACACATTCACAACAGATACACTGACACATTCACACAGCCACACTGACACATTCACACAGCCACACTGACACATTCACACAGCCACACTGACACATTCACAACAGACACTGACACATTCACACAGACACATTCACACTGACAGCCACACTGACACATTCACACAGCCACACTGACAGCTTCACAACAGCCACACTGACACATTCACAACAGCCACACTGATTCACAACAGATACACTGACACATTCACACAGCCACACTGACACATTCACACAGCCACACTGACACATTCACAACAGATACACTGACACATTCACAACAGATACACTGACACATTCACAACAGATACACTGACACATTCACACAGCCACACTGACACATTCACACTGACACATTCACAACAGATACACTGACACATTCACAACAGATACACTGACACATTCACACAGACACACTGACACATTCACACAGATACACTGACACATTCACACAGCCACACTGACACATTCACACACTGACACATTCACAACAGATACACTGACACATTCACACAGCACTGACACATTCACACAGCATACACTGACACATTCACAACAGATACACTGACACATTCACCACACTGACACATTCACAACAGATACACTGACACATTCACAACAGATACACTGACACATTCACACAGCCACACTGACACATTCACAACAGATACACTGACACATTCACAACAGATACACTGACACATTCACACAGCCACACTGACACATTCACACAGCACACACTGACACATTCACAACAGATACACTGACACATTCACAACAGATACACTGACACATTCACACAGCCACACTGATTCACACAGCACACACTGACACATTCACACAGATACACTGACACATTCACAACAGATACACTGACACATTCACAACAGATACACTGACACATTCACAAGATAGACACATTCACACTGACACATTCACAACAGATACACTGACACATTCACAACAGATACACTGACACATTCACAACAGACACTGACACATTCACAACAGATACACTGACACATTCACAACAGATACACTGACACATTCACAACAGATACACTGACACATTCACACAGCCACACTGACACATTCACAACAGATACACTGACACATTCACAACAGATACACTGACACATTCACACAGCCACACTGACACATTCACAACAGCCACACTGACACATTCACAACAGATACAGATTCACACTGACACACAACAGATACACTGACACACACAGCCACACTGACACATTCACAACAGATACACTGACACATTCACAACACATTCACACTGACACATTCACAACAGCCACACTGACACATTCACACAGCCACACTGACACATTCACACAGCCACACTGACACATTCACAACAGATACACTGACACATTCACAACAGCCACACTGACACATTCACACAGATGACACATTCACAACAGATACACTGACACATTCACACAGCCACATACACTGACACATTTCACACAGCCACACTGACACATTCACAACAGATACACTGACACATTCACACAGCACATTCACACTGACACATTCACAACAGATACACTGACACATTCACACAGATACACTGACACATTCACAACAGATACACTGACACATTCACAACAGATACACTGACACATTCACAACAGCCATACACTGACACATTCACACAGCCACACTGACACATTCACAACAGATACACTGACACATTCACACAGACATTCACACAGATACACTGACACATTCACAACAGATTCACACACACTGACACATTCACACTGACACATTCACACAGCCACACTGACACATTCACACAGCCACACCACATTCACACAGCCACATGACACATTCACACAGATTCACACTGACACATTCACACAGCCACATTCACAACAGCTACACTGACACATTCACACAGCCACATTGACAACATTCACAGCAGATTCACTGACACATTCACAACAGATACACTGGCACATTCACAACAGATATACTGACACATTCACACAGCCACACTGACACATTCTCAACAGATACACTGACACATTCACAACAGATACACTGACACATTCACAACAGATACACTGACACATTCACAACAGATACACTGACACATTCACAACAGATACACTGACACATTCACAACAGATACACTGACACATTCACAACAGATACACTGACACATTCACACAGACACATTCACACAGCACATTCACATTGACACATTCACAACTGACACATTCACACTGACACATTCACACAGATACACTGACACATTCACAACAGATACACTGACACATTCACACAGCCACACTGACACATTCACAACAGATACACTGACACATTCACACAGACACATTCACACTGACACATGACACATCACAACAGATACACTGACACATTCACAACAGATACACTGACACATTCACAACAGCCACACTGACACATTCACACAGACACTGACACATTCACAACAGATACACTGACACATTCACAACAGATACACTGACACATTCACACAGCCACACTGACACATTCACAACAGATACACTGACACATTCACAACAGATACACTGACACATTCACAACAGATACACTGACACATTCACACAGCCACACTGACACATTCACACAGCCACACTGACACATTCACAACAGATACACTGACACATTCACACAGCCACACTGACACATTCACACAGCCACACTGACACATTCACAACAGATACACTGACACATTCACAACAGATACACTGACACATTCACACAGCCACACTGACACATTCACAACAGATACACTGACACATTCACACAGCCACACTGACACATTCACAACAGATACACTGACACATTCACAACAGATACACTGACACATTCACAACAGCCACACTGACACATTCACACTGACACATTCACACTGACACATTCACACAGCCACACTGACACATTCACACTGACACATTCACACTGACACATTCACAACAGATACACTGACACATTCACACTGACACATTCACACAGCCACACTGACACATTCACACAGCCACACTGACACATTCACACAGCACCACTGACACATTCACAACAGATACACTGACACATTCACACAGCAACACTGACACATTCACACAGCAACACTGACACATTCACAACAGATACACTGACACATTCACAACAGATACACTGACACATTCACACAGCCACACTGACACATTCACACAGCCACACTGACACATTCACACAGCCACACTGACACATTCACACAGCCACATTGACACATTCACACTGACACATTCACACAGCACACATTCACACAGCTGACACTTCACAACAGACACATTCACACAGCCACACTGACACATTCACACAGCAACACTGACACATTCACACTGACACATTCACAACAGATACACTGACACATTCACACTGACACATTCACAACAGCCACACTGACACATTCACACAGCCACACTGACACATTCACACAGCCACATTGACACATTCACACTGACACATTCACACTGACACATTCACACAGCCACATTCACAACAGCTACACTGACACATTCACACAGCCACATTCACAACAGCTACACTGACACATTCACACTGACACATTCACAACAGATACACTGGCACATTCACAACAGATAGCCACTGACACATTCACACAGCCACACTGACACATTCACAACAGCCACACTGACACATTCACAACAGATACACTGACACATTCACAACAGATACACTGACACATTCACAACAGACACATTCACAACAGATACACTGACACATTCACACAGCCACACTGACACATTGACACATTCACAACAGATACACTGACACATTCACACAGATACACTGACACATTCACAACAGCTACACTGACACATTCACACAGACACATTCACAACAGATACACTGACACATTCACAACAGATACACTGACACATTCACAACAGATATACTGACACATTCACACAGCCACACTGACACATTCACAACAGCTACACTGACACATTCACAACAGATACACTGACACATTCACAACAGATACACTGACACATTCACACAGCCACACTGACACATTCACACAGCCACACTGACACATTCACAACAGATACACTGACACATTCACACAGCCACACTGACACATTCACACAGCCACACTGACACATTCACAACAGATACACTGACACATTCACAACAGATACACTGACACATTCACAACAGATACACTGACACATTCACACAGCCACATTCACAACAGATACACTGACACATTCACAACAGATACACTGACACTTCACACAGACACATTCACAACAGATACACTGACACATTCACACAGCCACACTGACACATTCACAACAGATTCACACTGACACATTCACACAGCCACACTGACACATTCACAGCCACACTGACACATTCACAACAGATACACTGATTCACACTGACACATTCACACAGCCACACTGACACATTCACAACAGATACACTGACACATTCACACAGCCACACTGACACATTCACAACAGATACACTGACACATTCACAACAGATACACTGACACATTCACACAGCCACACTGACACATTCACAACAGATACACTGACACATTCACAACAGATACACTGACACATTCACAACAGCCACACTGACACATTCACACACTGACACATTCACATTCACACAGCCACACTGACACATTCACACAGCACATTCACACTGACACATTCACAACAGACACATTCACACTGACACATTCACACAGCCACACTGACACATTCACACAGCCACACTGACACATTCACAACAGCAACACTGACACATTCACACAGATACACTGACACATTCACACAGCAACACTGACACATTCACACACAGCAACACTGACACATTCACACAGCAGATACACTGACACATTCACACAGCCACACTGACACATTCACACAGCCACACTGACACATTCACACACACATTGATACACTGACACATTCACACAGCCACACTGACACATTCACAACAGATGACACATTCACACAGACATTCACAACAGCTACACTGACACATTCAGCACATTCACACTGACACATTCACAACAGACACTGATATTCACACTGACACATTCACAACAGATACACATTCACACATTCACACTGACACATTCACACAGCCACACTGACACATTCACACACTGACACATTCACACAGCCACATTCACAACAGCTACACTGACACATTCACACAGCCACATTCACACATTCACAACACATTCACACTGACACATTCACAACAGATACACTGGCACATTCACAACAGATATACTGACACATTCACACAGCCACACTGACACATTCACAACAGCTACACTGACACATTCACAACAGATACACTGACACATTCACAACAGATATACTGACACATTCACAACAGATATACTGACACATTCACACAGCCACACTGACACATTCACACAGCTACACTGACACATTCACAACAGATACACTGACACATTCACACAGCCACATTCACAACAGCTACACTGACACATTCACACAGACACATTCACAACAGATACACTGACACATTCACACTGACACATTCACAACAGATACACTGACACATTCACACTGACACATTCACAACAGCCACACTGACACATTCACACATTCACACAGCCACATTCACACAGCCACATTGACACATTCACACTGACACATTCACACTGACACATTCACACAGCCACACTGACACATTACACTGACACATTCACACTGACACATTCACAACAGCCACACTGACACATTCACACAGATGACACATTCACAACAGATACACTGACACATTCACAACAGATATACTGACACATTCACACAGCCACACTGACACATTCACAACAGCTACACTGACACATTCACAACAGATACACTGACACATTCACAACAGATACACTGACACATTCACACAGCCACACTGACACATTCACACAGCCACACTGACACATTCACAACAGATACACTGACACATTCACACAGCCACACTGACACATTCACACAGCCACACTGACACATTCACAACAGATACACTGACACATTCACAACAGATACACTGACACATTCACACAGCCACACTGACACATTCACAACAGATACACTGACACATTCACACAGCCACACTGACACATTCACAACAGATACACTGACACATTCACAACAGCCACACTGACACATTCACACTGACACATTCACACTGACACATTCACACAGCCACACTGACACATTCACACTGACACATTCACAACAGATACACTGACACATTCACACTGACACATTCACACAGCCACACTGACACATTCACACAGCCACACTGACACATTCACACAGCAACACTGACACATTCACAACAGATACACTGACACATTCACACAGCAACACTGACACATTCACACTGACACATTCACACAGCCACATTCACAACAGCTTCACTGACACATTCACACAGCCACATTCACAACAGCTACACTGACACATTCACACTGACACATTCACAACAGATACACTGGCACATTCACAACAGATATACTGACACATTCACACAGCCACACTGACACATTCACAACAGCTACACTGACACATTCACAACAGATACACTGACACATTCACAACAGATATACTGACACATTCACAACAGATATACTGACACATTCACACAGCCACACTGACACATTCACACAGCTAAACTGACACATTCACAACAGATACACTGACACATTCACACAGCCACATTCACAACAGCTACACTGACACATTCACACAGACACATTCACAACAGATACACTGACACATTCACACAGACACATTCACAACAGATACACTGACACATTCACACTGACACATTCACAACAGCCACACTGACACATTCACACATTCACACAGCCACATTCACACAGCCACATTGACACATTCACACTGACACATTCACACTGACACATTCACACAGCCACATTCACAACAGCTACACTGACACATTCACACAGCCACATTCACAACAGCTACACTGACACATTCACACTGACACATTCACAACAGATACACTGGCACATTCACAACAGATATACTGACACATTCACACAGCCACACTGACACATTCACAACAGCTACACTGACACATTCACAACAGATACACTGACACATTCACAACAGATACACTGACACATTCACAACAGATATACTGACACATTCACAACAGATACACTGACACATTCACAACAGATACACTGACACATTCACAACAGATACACTGACACATTCACAACAGATACACTGACACATTCACAACAGATACACTGACACATTCACAACAGCTACACTGACACATTCACAACAGATACACTGACACATTCACAACAGATATACTGACACATTCACAACAGATATACTGACACATTCACACAGCCACACTGACACATTCACACAGCTACACTGACACATTCACAACAGATACACTGACACATTCACACAGCAACACTGACACATTCACAACAGATACACTGACACATTCACAACAGATACACTGACACATTCACAACAGATACACTGACACATTCACAACAGATACACTGGCACATTCACAACAGATACACTGACACATTCACACAGCCACACTGACACATTCACACAGCAACACTGACACATTCACAACAGATACACTGACACATTGTCAACAGATACACTGACACATTCACACAGCAACACTGACACATTCACAACAGATACACTGACACATTCACACAGCCACACTGACACATTCACACAGCCACACTGACACATTCACACTGACACATTCACACTGACACATTCACAACAGATACACTGACACATTCACACTGACACATTCACACAGCCACACTGACACATTCACAACAGATACACTGACACATTCACACAGCAACACTGACACATTCACAACAGATACACTGACACATTCACAACAGATACACTGACACATTCACATAAGATACACTAACACATTCACAACAGATACACTGACACATTCACACAGCAACACTGACACATTCACACAGCAACACTGACACATTCACAACAGATACACTGACACATTCACAACAGATACACTGACACATTCACAACAGATACACTGACACATTCACAACAGATACACTGACACATTCTCAACAGATACACTGACACATTCACACAGCAACACTGACACATTCACAACAGATACACTGACACATTCACACAGCAACACTGACACATTCAGAACAGATACACTGGCACATTCACAACAGATATACTGACACATTCACACAGCCACACTGACACATTCACAACAGCTACACTGACACATTCACAACAGATACACTGACACATTCACAACAGATATACTGACACATTCACACAGCCACACTGACACATTCACAACAGCTACACTGACACATTCACAACAGATACACTGACACATTCACACAGCCACACTGACACATTCACAACAGCTACACTGACACATTCACACAGCCACACTGACACATTCACACAGCAACACTGACACATTCACAACAGATACACTGACACATTCACAACAGATACACTGACACATTCACAACAGATACACTGACACATTCACACAGCAACACTGACACATTCACAACAGATACACTGACACATTCACAACAGATACACTGACACATTCACAACAGATACACTGACACATTCACACAGCCACACTGACACATTCACACAGCAACACTGACACATTCACAACAGATACACTGACACATTCACAACAGATACACTGACACATTCACACAGCCACACTGACACATTCACACAGCAACACTGACACATTCACAACAGATACACTGACACATTGTCAACAGATACACTGACACATTCACACAGCAACACTGACACATTCACAACAGATACACTGACACATTCACACAGCCACACTGACACATTCACACAGCCACACTGACACATTCACACTGACACATTCACACTGACACATTCACAACAGATACACTGACACATTCACACTGACACATTCACACAGCCACACTGACACATTCACAACAGATACACTGACACATTCACACAGCAACACTGACACATTCACAACAGATACACTGACACATTCACAACAGATACACTGACACATTCACATAAGATACACTAACACATTCACAACAGATACACTGACACATTCACACAGCAACACTGACACATTCACACAGCAACACTGACACATTCACAACAGATACACTGACACATTCACAACAGATACACTGACACATTCACAACAGCACACTGACACATTCACAACAGATACACTGACACATTCACACAGATACCACACTGACACATTCACACAGCTGACACATTCACACACTGACACATTCACAACAGATGACACATTCACAACAGATACACTGACACATTCACACAGATACACTGACACATTCACACAGCATACACTGACACATTCACAACAGATACACTGACACATTCACACAGCATACACTGACACATTCACAGATTCTGACACATTCACAGCCACACTGACACATTCACACAGCCACACTGACACATTCACAACAGATACACTGACACATTCACACACTGACACATTCACAACAGATGACACATTCACAACAGATACACTGACACATTCACAACAGATACACTGACACATTCACAACAGATACACTGACACATTCACACAGCCACACTGACACATTCACACAGCAACACATTCACATTCAGATACACACATTCACAACAGATACACTGACACATTCACAACAGATACACTGACACATTCACAACAGATACACTGACACATTCACACAGCCACACTGACACATTCACAACAGCAACACTGACACATTCACAACAGATACACTGACACATTCACAACAGATACACTGACACATTCACAAGCAGATACACTGACACAGCCACACTGACACATTCACACAGCAACACTGACACATTCACAACAGATACACTGACACATTCACAACAGATACACTGACACATTCACACAGCATACACTGACACATTCACAACAGATACACTGACACATTCACACAGCCACACTGACACATTCACACAGCCACACTGACACATTCACAACAGATACACTGACACATTCACACAGCCACACTGACACATTCACACAGCAACACTGACACATTCACAACAGATACACTGACACATTCACACAGATACACTGACACATTCACACAGCCACACTGACACATTCACACAGCCACACTGACACATTCACAACAGATACACTGACAGCATTCACACTGACACATTCACAACAGATACACTGACACATTCACAACAGATACACTGACACATTCACACAGCCACACTGACACATTCACACAGCAGATTCACACTGACACATTCACAACAGATACACTGACACATTCACAACAGATACACTGACACATTCACAACAGATACACTGACACATTCACACAGCCACACTGACACATTCACAACAGCTACACTGACACATTCACACAGATACACTGACACATTCACACAGCACACTGACACATTCACAACAGATACACTGACACATTCACACAGACACTGACACATTCACAACAGATCACACACAGATACACTGACACATTCACAACAGCCACACTGACACATTCACACACACTGACACATTCACACAGATACACTGACACATTCACAACAGCCACATTCACAACAGATACACACACACTGACACATTCACACACATGACACATTCACACAGACACATTCACAACAGATACACTGACACATTCACACAGCCACACTGACAGATTCACAGATACACTGACACATTCACACAGATACACTGACACATGACATTCATAACACTGACACATTCACAACAGATACACTGACACATTCACACAGCAACACTGACACATTCACACAGATATACTGACACATTCACAACAGCCACACTGACACATTCACAACAGATACACTGACACATTCACAACAGATACACTGACACATTCACAACAGATACACTGACACATTCACAACAGATACACTGACACATTCACAACAGATACACTGACACATTCACAGACAGATACACTGACACATTCACAACAGATACACTGACACATTCACAACAGATACACTGACACATTCACAACAGATACACTGACACATTCACAACAGCTACACTGACACATTCACAACAGATACACTGACACATTCACAACAGATATACTGACACATTCACAACAGCCACACTGACACATTCACACAGCCACACTGACACATTCACACAGCAACACTGACACATTCACAACAGATACACTGACACATTCACACAGCACACTGACACATTCACAACAGATACACTGACACATTCACAACAGATACACTGACACATTCACAACAGCCACACTGACACATTCACAACAGATTCACACTGGCACATTCACAACAGATACACTGACACATTCACAACAGATACACTGACACATTCACACAGCAACACTGACACATTCACAACAGATACACTGACACATTCACAACAGATACACTGACACATTCACACAGATACACTGACACATTCACAACAGATACACTGACACATTCACACAGCCACACTGACACATTCACACAGCCACACTGACACATTCACACACAGATACACTGACACATTCACACACACATTCACAACACATTCACAACAGATACACTGACACATTCACACAGACACACTGACACATTCACAACAGCCACACTGACACATTCACACAGCAACACTGACACATTCACACAGCCACACTGACACATTCACAACAGATACACTGACACATTCACACTGACACATTCATACACTGACACATTCACAAGATAGATACACACTGACACATTCACACAGACACATTCACACACTGACACATTCACACAGCAACACTGACACATTCACAACAGATACACTGACACATTCACAACAGATACACTGACACATTCACAACAGCCACACTGACACATTCACAACAGATACACTGACACATTCACAACAGATACACTGACACATTCACACAGCAACACTGACACATTCACAACAGATACACTGACACATTCACACAGCCACACTGACACATTCACACAGCCACACTGACACATTCACACAGCCACACTGACACATTCACAACAGATACACTGACACATTCACAACAGATACACTGACACATTCACAACAGATACACTGACACATTCACACAGCCACACTGACACATTCACAACAGCTACACTGACACATTCACAACAGATACACTGACACATTCACACAGCCACACTGACACATTCACAACAGCTACACTGACACATTCACACAGCCACACTGACACATTCACACAGCAACACTGACACATTCACAACAGATACACTGACACATTCACAACAGATACACTGACACATTCACAACAGATACACTGACACATTCACACAGCAACACTGACACATTCACAACAGATACACTGACACATTCACAACAGATAC
This sequence comes from Oncorhynchus nerka, assembly GCF_034236695.1. Classification (NCBI taxonomy): domain Eukaryota; kingdom Metazoa; phylum Chordata; class Actinopteri; order Salmoniformes; family Salmonidae; genus Oncorhynchus; species Oncorhynchus nerka. The sequence continues at coordinate 22,260,386 of NC_088415.1, read as the reverse complement.
ACTGACACATTCACAACAGATACACTGACACATTCACACAGCCACACTGACACATTCACACAGCAACACTGACACATTCACAACAGATACACTGACACATTCACAACAGATACACTGACACATTCACACAGCCACACTGACACATTCACACAGCAACACTGACACATTCACAACAGATACACTGACACATTGTCAACAGATACACTGACACATTCACACAGCAACACTGACACATTCACAACAGATACACTGACACATTCACACAGCCACACTGACACATTCACACAGCCACACTGACACATTCACACTGACACATTCACACTGACACATTCACAACAGATACACTGACACATTCACACTGACACATTCACACAGCCACACTGACACATTCACAACAGATACACTGACACATTCACACTGACACATTCACACAGCCACACTGACACATTCACAACAGATACACTGACACATTCACAACAGATACACTGACACATTCACACAGCCACACTGACACATTCACAACAGATACACTGACACATTCACACAGCAACACTGACACATTCACAACAGATACACTGACACATTCACATAAGATACACTGACACATTCACAACAGATACACTGACACATTCACAACAGATACACTGACACATTCACACAGCAACACTGACACATTCACAACAGATACACTGACACATTCACACAGCCACACTGACACATTCACACAGCCACATTCACAACAGATACACTGACACATTCACATCAGATACACTGACACATTCACAACAGATATACTGACACATTCACACAGCCACATTCACAACAGCTACACTGACACATTCACAACAGATACACTGACACATTCACACAGCAACACTGACACATTCACACAGCAACACTGACACATTCACAACAGATACACTGACACATTCACAACGGATACACTGGCACATTCACAACAGATACACTTACACATTCACACAGCCACACTGACACATTCACACAGCAACACTGACACATTCACAACAGATACACTGACACATTGTCAACAGATACACTGACACATTCACACAGCAACACTGACACATTCACAACAGATACACTGACACATTCACACAGCCACACTGACACATTCACACAGCCACACTGACACATTCACACAGCCACATTGACACATTCACACTGACACATTCACACTGACACATTCACACAGCCACATTCACAACAGCTACACTGACACATTCACACAGCCAATTTCACAACAGCTACACTGACACATTCACACAGACACATTCACAACAGATACACTGACACATTCACACTGACACATTCACACTGACACATTCACAACAGATACACTGACACATTCACACTGACACATTCACAACAGCCACACTGACACATTCACACAGACACATTCACACAGACACATTCACACACTCACACAGCAACACTGACACATTCACACAGACACTCACACATTCACACTGACACATTCACACTGACACATTCACAACAGACACACTGACACATTCACACTGACACATTCACACAGCCACATTGACACATTCACACTGACACATTCACACAGCCACACTGACACATTCACAACAGATACACTGACACATTCACAACAGATACACTGACACATTCACAACAGATACACTGACACATTCACACTGACACATTCACACAGCCACACTGACACATTCACACAGCCACACTGCCTCATTCACAACAGCCACACTGACACATTCACACATTCACACAGCCACATTCACAACAGATACACTGACACATTCACACAGCCACATTGACACATTCACACTGACACATTCACAACAGATACACAGACACATTCACAACAGCTACACTGACACATTCACACAGACACATTCACACACACATCACACAGCAACACTGACACATTCACACAGACACATTCACACACTCACACAGCAACACTGACACACTCACACAGACACACTGACACATTCACAACAGATACACTGACACATTCACAAAGCAACCCTGACACTCACAACAGATACACTGACACATTCACAAAGCAACCCTGACACTCACAACAGATACACTGACACATTCACAAAGCAACCCTGACACTCACAACAGATACACTGACACATTCACAAAGCAACCCTGACACTCACAACAGATACACTGACACATTCACAAAGCAACCCTGACACTCACAACAGATACACTGACACATTCACACAGCAACCCTGACACTCACAACAGATACACTGACACATTCACAAAGCAACCCTGACACTCACAACAGATACACTGACACATTCACACAGCAACCCTGACACTCACAACAGATACACTGACACACTCACAACAGATACACTGACACTCACAACAGATACACTGACACATTCACACAGCAACATAGTGTGTATTTTTTGTTTTGGAGGAAGAGGTGGAATTTTTAATCTGGTCTTCACCGTGGCAACGGACCCCCCCGTCTCTCAACACAAAAACCTCAGATTATGTACAATAAAGTCTAAGCTACACATATATGCGAGTATGAAAAAATCTTGAGTTTCCGCATTTTCTGATAATTGACGTTACAGAATAAAATAAAAATGATATGACTTTTTTTCAAGAAATTATAAAACAGTTTGACAAACTTGTTGGTAAGCTTTTAAATGATATTAAACTCAACCGTTAATATTTTCCAGTGATGAAGATATGGACATCTCATAGTATGGTAGGGTATGCAAAATGGGTCAACTTTGAGCGCCTTTACCTCTTGAAAGTTTTTGCACTTCTACAATGGGACAACATGTATTGAAGGTTTTGTTCAAATCAAAAAGTGTGCGGTCAAAAGTGATTGAATTCCAATGGATTTACCCCACTACAAAATTAAATGAAATGTGCGCATCACTCGCCAGATGGACTGTTGAGTGACATGACAGTGCTGTTCTATCCTGGTCTGACCCTGACCCTCAGAGCAGGTGCTGCTGGAATCACAGAGAGGGACTTGGTAAACTAGAGGCCACTGCCAACACATGATACATCCACTACGGCACAAAACAGTCACATAGGCCTATACGACATTGATGATTAAACAGACAACAGGTGTCAGAGCCTGTGTTGGCAGTGCAGCCATGATGAGTCAGCACATTTCTCAGAATCACTGTGGCCCAGTCAAAAGTGAACCAGCAACGACCACCAGGACATTGGCCCTCTGGAAGCCCCTGGCACGGACACACACACACACGTGACCTGTGCCCTAACTGCAGGTCAGTCCATTCATTGGCCATGTCAGTCTTCCTGTTGCTGATACCATTGTCTCCGCATGGCCAACTAAATCCAGATGGAGAGATGGAGTCAGCTCAGCCTTGCTTACCAGGCAGACAGGCATGCCATGCCATCTCACTGTAAGCCTGGTTCAAATCAAATAAATTCACTTAAAAAAAGAAACAATGATAAGATCACTGCTGTTTGACTTGTCGTCAACCAGACTGTTAACCGTGACAGCCCCGGCTCCATGACCATGATACTGTATGTGGACTCAATGGCTATCTGCATTGACACTTTTAACACTAACTCTTTTGAATCATAACATACACTGCTGCTACTGTTTATTATCTATCCTGTCACTTTATCCCTACCTGTATGTACATATCTACCTCAATGACCTTGTACCGCTGCACATCGACTCGGTACTGGTACACTGTATGTAGTCAAGTTATCATGACTCATTGTCCATTTATTCCTGGTGTTATTATTTTCATTTTTTTAAACTTGTTGGGAAGGGCCCATAAGTAAGCATTTCACTGTTAGTCTACACCAGTTGTTTATGAAGATATACAATTTGATTGATTTGGCAGCAATATTGTGTCTACTATTTAGAGTGTTCCGTTAATTGAATTAAAATGTCCATCCTAACCCAGTTAGGCGAAGTAGTTCAGCTGTCTTTTGGTTGGTCAATCTGGACCCATAGTTGTTGCACTGAGGCACACATACTGTTGGTCATTGTTGAACCTATAGATTAAATCCAAAGAAATCCCAGTAGCCTTAAACAGACCCATACAGTTCACATGGAACAGGCTGCTCTTTGTTCTGCTTAGAGCAACACAGAGCCCTATCTCTGGCCTTTGTGCCCTGTTTCTTTCACTGACACTGACACACACATACACACACACACACACCACACACACACATATCAATAAAAGAGGAATTAGGCCAGAGAGTTCTGGCAGCGATGCTGTTCAGAGAGAGAGACAGGCAGGGAGTGATAGAGTGTGTGTGGGGGTGTGCTCTCTGACTGATAATGGAGCCCATCTCATTCTGCAGCCCCATGACAGCACAGGAAGCATGAACAATCGTTATTGTATCTGTTTATGTTGTCTGTGTGTGTGGGGGGGGTCAGAGAGAGAGCAGCAGAGAGAGAGCAGCAGAGAGAGAGCAGCAGAGAGAGAGCAGCAGAGAGAGAGCAGCAGAGAGAGAGCAGCAGAGAGAGAGCAGCAGAGAGAGAGCAGCAGAGAGAGAGCAGGAGATGAAGAGAAAACTGAAAATAGAGAGAGCGAGGTAAGAGAAAGGAACCCGTTGAGACCGTCAGTTTTGACACTGAGGGGATGCCTCACACAAGCTGCAGAAAGTGTGATAAGTGTGTGTCTTGTGTGTCTCAGCAGGATTAAAAGCAGCCAATAGACTAGAGAGTGTTCTAGCTACACTGGGTTTAACCTGAGAGATTAGAGATGATACAGTGCCTTCAGAAAGTATCCACACTCCTTGGCTTTTTCCACATTGTGTTGTGTTACAGCCTGAATTTAAAATGAAATGTAGATTTAGTGTCACTGGCCTACTTACACACAATACTTACACACAATACCCCTCAATGTCCACAAAGTGGAATTATGTTTTTAGAAATGTTTACAAATGAATTAAAAATGAAAAGCTGAAATGTCTTGAGTCAATAACTATTCAACCCCTTTGTTATGGCAAGCCTAAATAAGTTCAGGAGTAAACAAGTCACATAATCATTTGCATGGACTCACTCTGTGTGCAATAATAGCCTTTAATAGGATTTTTGAATGACTACCTCATCTCTGTAACTAACACATACAATTATCTGTAAGTTCCCTCAGTCGAGCAGTGAATTTCAAACACAGATTAAACCACTAAGACCAGGGAGGTTTTCCAATGCCTCGCAAAGAAGCGCACCTATTGGAGAAAAACACACAAAAAAACAGACATTGAATATCCCTCTGAGCATGGTGAAGTTAATCATTTATTAATTACACCCAGTTACTAAAAAGATATAGGCATCCTTTCTAAAACTCAGTTGCCGGAGAGGATGGATCAACAACATTGTAGTTAACACACAATACTAACCTAATTGACAGAGTGAAATTTTCTGAACAGAAAATAAACATTCTAAAACATAACATCCTGTTTGAAACAAGGCACTAAAGTAACAGTGCAAAAATTTGGCAAAGAAATTAACTTTATGTCCTGAAAACAAAGTGTTACGTTTGGGGCAAATGCAACACATCAATGAGCACCACCCTTTAGAATTTCAAGCATGGTGGTAACTACAGTTGAAGTCGGAAATGTACATACACCTTAGCCAACTACACTTAGGTCAGTTAGGATCACCACTTTATTTTAAGAATGTGAAATGTCAGAATAATAGTAGAGAGAATGACTTATTTCAGCTTTTATTTCTTACATCACATTCCCAGTGGGTCAGAAGTTTACATGCACTCAATTACTATTTGGTAGCATTGCCTTTAAATGGTTTAACTTGGATCAAACATTTCGGGTAGCCTTCAACAAGCTTCCCACAATAAATTGGGTAAATGTTGGCCCATTCCTCCTGACAGAACTGGTGTAACTGAGTCAGGTTTGTAGGCCTCCTTGCTTGAACACGCTTTATCAGTTCTGCGCACACATTTTCAATAGGATTGAGGTCAGAGCTTTGTGATGGCCACTCCAATACCTTGACATTGTTGTCCTTAAGCCATTTTGCCACAAATTTGGAAGTATGCTTGGGGTCATTGTCCATTTGGAAGACCCATTTACGACCAATTGTCACTGATGTCTTGAGATGGTGGAAAATACTTATTTTCCACCATAATTTGCAAATAAATTCATAAAAAATCCTACAATGTGATTTTCTGGATTTATTTCCTCATTTTGTCTGTCATAGTTGAAGTGTACCTAGGATGAAATGTACAGGCCTCTCTCATCTTTTTAAGTGGGAGAACTTGCACAATTGGTGGCTGACTAAATACTTTTTTGCCCCACTCTATATACGTAAACCAGGCGTGCGGGGAACAAGACAAAACAAATTTAACAATGAAAAATAGAGTGGCGATGGCTAGAAGGCCGGTGGCGTCGACCGCCGAACGCTGCCCGAACAAGGAGAGGAACCGACTTCCGTGGAAGTTGTGACAGGTACTGAGTAAATGTGCGGGGGTACAGAGTCATCGCGGTAATTTGTGCATGTAGGAAGAGGGAAAGTGACTAGATGATAAACAGATAAACAGCGAGTAGTAGCAGAGTAAAAACAAAGGGGGGACCTAGACTTGGCACTCCGGTACCGCTTGCCATGCGTTAGCAGAGAGAACAGTCTATGACTTGGGTGACTAGAATCTTAGACCATTTTTTACGCCTTCCTCTGACACAGCCTGGTATATAGGTCCTGGATGGCAGGAAGCTTGGCCCCAGTGATGTATTGGGCCGTATGCATTACCCTCTGTAGCACCTTAGGGTCAGATGCCAAGCAGTTTCCATACCAGGTGGTGATGTAACCAGTCAAGATGCTCTCGATTATGCAGCTGTAGAACTTTTTGAGGATCTGGGAACCCATGCCAGATCGTTTCAGTCTCCTGAGGGGGAAAAGGTGTTGTAATGCCCTCTTCACAATTGTCTTGGTGTGTATGGACCATGATAGTTTGTTGGTGATGTGACCATGATAGTTTGTTGGTGTTGTGAACACTAAGAAACTTCAAACTCTCGACTTGCTCCACTGCAGCCCCATCGATGTAAATAGGGGCCTGTTTTGCCCTCCTTTTCCTGTTGTCCACAATCAAATCCTTTGTCTTGCTCACATTGAGGGAGAGGTTGTTGGCCTGGCAGGTCTTTGACCTCCTCTCTATAGGCTGTCTCATCGTTGTCGGTGATCAGACCTAGCACTGTTGTGTCATCAGCAAACTTAATGATGGTGTTGGAGTCGTACTTGGCCACGCAGCCGTGGGTGAACAGGGAGTACAGGAGGGGACTAAGCATGCACCACTGAGGGGAACTGGTGTTGAGGATCAGCGTGGCGGATGTGTTGTTGTCTACACTTACCACCTGGGGCCGGTCCGTCAGGACGTCCAGGATCCAGTTGCAGAGGGAGGTGTTTAGTCCCAGGGTCCTTAGCTTAGTGATGAGCTTTGTGGGCACCATGGTGTTGAATGCTGAGCTGTAGTCAATGAACAGCATTCTCACATAGGTGTTCCTTTTGTCAAGGTGAGAAAGGGCAGTATGGAGTGCGATTGAGATTGTGTCATTTGTGGATCTGTTGGGGCGGTATGCGAATTGGAGTGGGTCTAGGATTTCAGGGATGATGGTGCTGACGTGAGCCATGACCAGCCTTTCAAAGCACTTCATGGCTACCGACGGGAGTGCTATGGGGAGGTAGTCATTTATGCAGGTTAACTTCGCATTTTGGGGCACAAGGACTATGGTGGTCTGCTTGAAACATGTGGGTATTACAGACTCGGTCAGAGAGGGGTTGAACATGTCAGTGAAGACACTTGCCAGTTGGTCCGGGCATGCTCTGAGTACACGCCCTGGTAATCCATCTGGCCTCACGGCTTTGTGAATGTTGACCTGTTTAAAGGTCTTACTCACATCGGAACAGCTGATGCTCTCATGCATGCTTCATTGTTGCTCACCTCAAAGCGAGCATAAAAGGCATTTATCTCGTCTGGTAGGCTCGTGTCACTGGGAAGCTCGTGGCTGGGTTTCCCTTTGTAGTCCGTAATAGTTTTCAAGCCCTGCCACATCCTACGAACATCAGAGCCGGTGTAGTAGGATTTAATCTTAGTCCTGTATTGACACTTTGCCTGTTTGATGGTTCGTCTGAGGGCGTAGAGGATTTCTAATAAGCGTCCAGATTAGTGTCCCGCTCCTTGAAAACGGCATCTCTAGCCTATAGCTTGGTGTGGATGTTGCCTGTAAACCATGGCTTCTGGTTGGGATATGTACGTACAGTCACTGTGGGGACGACATCATCCATGCATTTATTGATGAAGCCGGTGACTGAGGTGGTATACTCCTCAATGCCATTGGATGAATCACGGAACATATTCCAGTCTGTGCTAGCAAAACAGTCCTGTAGCGTGCCATCTGTATCATCGGACCACTTCCGAATTTAGCGAGTCACTGGCACTTCCTGCTTTAGTTTTTTGCTTGTTAGCAGGAATTAGGAGGATAAAGTTATGGTCAGATTGTGGTCTACAGTTTATCATGAGGTACTCTACCTAAGGCGAGCAATACCTCGATAATTCCTTAAAATTAGACATTGTGCACCAGCAGTTATTGACAAATATTTATGGGTATGCTTGTAGGATTGTTTAAACGGAATAGAGATAAATAAGCACAGGCAAAATCCTAGAGGAAAACCTGGCTCAGTCTATTTCCAACAGACACTGGGAGACAAATTCACATTTCAGCAGGACAATAACCTAAAACACTGGAGTTGCTTACTAAGACGACATTATGAGGTATTGTGTGTAGATGGGTGAAATCTATTTAATCCATTTTGATTTAAGGATATAACAGAACAAAATGTGGAATAAGTCAAGGGGTATGAATACTTTCTGAAGGCACTGTAGGTGATTTGTGGGGGTTGGGGGTGAATGGGTAGGTAACAGGTATCCTCCTGTAACACCAGGTATGACACCCTATCCTGATATATGAAACCTACAGGGAACCTTTACTGCCAAGTCTATAACTTTCCAGGAACAAGACGAACCAGAATACACATGCACACTAACACACATACAATCGCACACGCGCGCACGCACACACACAAACCAACGTATGAGAAAAGAGGTGCAGTAGACAGAGAAATACCAGAGCTTCAGTTATACCTGTGGGCTCGGACACAGCTATGTGGCCTCCCTGAAGAGTTGTCAGGCAGACAGTACATTGTCACTGTTTGAGGATCCACAGTTGGTTTGTATTTGTTCTGGCAGAGTGCATGCCAAACATGTCATAGAGCTCTTAGTTAAACAGTGACATGAGAAAGAAAGAATTGACACTGCACCCTGTTAAAAGTTCTTAGGGATAGGCGTTCCGTCAACGGGACAGTTGTATATCATGCAGCGCCTTGTGTCCAGATTGCAGATTTTAGAGGCTGAAAGCGTCAATTCTTGTTAATATAACTGCACTGTCCAATTTACAGTAGCTATTACCTTCGAAAAAAGCCATGCTATTGTTTGAGGAGAGCTCCTAACAACAAACACTTTTTTTCACCACAATAGCTTTGATAAATTCACCTCTGAAGGTGAAATGTGTACTTACATTCTGAAATATTACTCTGATTTATCATCCAAAGGGTCCTAGAGATAACATGAAGTGTCATTTTGTTAGATAAAATCCTTTTTCAAATCCTAAAATGGTCCATATAGCATGCACAATCGATTTTGTATTTACACTTGTTCAATTTGCAAAGAAAGGAATCTGTGAAAGTCTAACCCAAAACGTTGTTTCAACCAGTCAAATGACATTCGTATGTATTCCTCAGAGATCCTAGAATGTAACCAGGCTTCACTATATCATTAGGGGTGCAGTATATCCTATAGGACACCAAATTTGGTCAGAGAGCGACACCTTCATGGCACGCCAATGATGCGGTAGGTCTTCATTTGCTCGACTGTATCTTTGTCAAATAAGCTCCAATCGGGATCAAATAAAGCTAGCTAGATAGCCAATGTGCTGGGCGTTACGGGAGTATCTGGAAACCCTGTATAGGTCGCAAAATGTAGCTGCCAACCTTTTGCGACAGCATGCCTTTTCCTTTTGGACAACACTTATAAGAATATTCAGAGTTATGAAGTTATGAAAACTGGTTGTTTTGCAAATGTTGAACTTATAATATGGCTACTAATACTGGAAAAGCTAAATCAAAGTTGAAGTATACAGATTTGATGATATTCTTGCAGAAAAATGTAATATGAATGCAAATGTCTCCTTCACAATTCGCCCAAATACACCTGGGAGACTTCACACTAAATGTCATGTAGTTCGGTCATACTTCAAGTTATTAGTCGGAAACTTTGCACATGCCCTGCTGCAATCTAGTGGACACCATCGGAATTACAACCGGGACCTTTCTCTTGCATTTCAAAGATGGTGTATTTTTCTACCAGATCTATTGTGTTATATTCTCCTACATTCAATTCACATTTCCACAAACTTCAAAGTGTTTCCTTTCAAATGATACCAAGAATATGCATATCCTTGCTTCAGGGCCTGAGCCACAGGCAGTTAGATTTGGGTATGTCATTTCAGGCGAAAATTGAAAAAAAGGGGGCTATTCCTATTAAAGGGGAACTGCACCGGCTGATTTGACCTTGTTTTTAGGCTTGCTCCTCAAGAAATGCTGGTGGCCATGACAGAGCCAAACACGAGTTGGCATGGGAGTGTGGTTTGATGTGAGTGTTTCTTGGGTGTGTCCTTGCCACCACCAAGACACACCCATGTGTCAGAACCTTTCCCACAGCCATTTCCTCCCACTTTAACACAACAAACTGTTAGGCGTGTGTAGCGGAGGCGAAGTCAGGTGCAAGAGAGCAGAGCGTAGCAAACAGGCGCACTTTAATTCCGTTCCAACAAGCCAGCACATAAAAACATACAAGTGCCAAAACCACGGAATATAACAAAAGTCATGCGCCTGACCAAACCACATTACAATAAACAATTACACAAAGACATGGTGGGAAAAAGAGGACTAAATACATGTAGATTGATTGGGAAATTAAAACCAGGTATGTATGGAACAAGACAAAACAAATGGACATATGAGAAATGGAGCGGTGATGGCTGGAAAGCCGGTGACGTCGATCGCCGAACGCTTCCTGAACAAGGAGAGGAGCCGACTTCGGCGGAAGTCGTGACACAAACAAACCCTCTAAAGATTGAGTTAAATAACTACAGGCAGATGTATGGTGAGATGCCGGAGGAAGCTTTGAATAGGTTAGTAGCCTACAGAGTAATATGAGAAGAATGAAATTCCTGAATTTATGTAGATTTTCAACAAAAAAAAAGCGGTTTCCAACCATTTATAGCATTAAAAAATGAAACATATCGCAAGCTACTCATTTCTTTCTAGCTTGAAAGTTTTGATAACTGTCAAATTTAGTAACAGGTCCGTGTAGAATAAACACCCTTTACATAATACCATAGAAGCAGTGTTATGCTAATATAACAATGCCGATACAGATATTGTGCCTATCTGTATTTTTCTGGTGGTAATGGGGCTACCTTGGCAATACAACAGGAATCCTTGTATACAACAGGAATTCCCTGATCCTGGTGCAGAATACACAGGGTTTCTCCCTCCCAATATTGACTGATAACGTTCAATTCCATAATAAAAAGACAATAAAAAGGTCAAAGTTGTGTTCAGTAACATTTTAACGCCGAGTGCCAGGTCTCTCTCCATTCAGAGACATCAGTATCAAGCCTAACTGTCAGTCTGGATTTCATCACATCATCTCGCAAGTCTCCATGTGCTGGCTCGATACATGTTGAGTGCCTGATCTCTCTGCATCTAATGCATCTGTGAACACAGTCACTGTTCTATTACAAATGGCAGTTAGGAAACTGGACACCTCTCGAACAACTGCAACTTGTAAGGTGGTGTTGACCGGGAGGGCTTGTAACAGGATGATATAATAGATAGCCAAGTGAGAAATTGCATTTTATTCTAAAGACAGAACAAAGCTTTGTGCTAATGCACTTCACAACTATCTGCGTTGCTGGGGAATTAGCCTATTAGGTTATCAAGCTGGGTATTTTTTATAGAACTTTTCAAATATACACTGGGTGTACAAAACATTAGGAACACCTTCCTAATATTGAGTTGCACCTCTGCTTTTGCCCTCAGAACACACTCAATTCATAGGGGCATGGACTCTACAAGGTGTTGAAAGCGTTCCACCGGGATGCTGGCCCATGTTGACTCCAATGCACACAGATGTGTGAAGTTTTTCTGGATGTCCTTTGGGTGTTGGACCATTCTTGATACACACGGGAAACTGTTGAGCATGAAAAACCCAGCAGCGTTGCAGTTCTTGACACACTCAAGCCAGTGCACCTGGCATCTACTACCATACCCCATTTAAAGAAACTTAAATGTTTTGTCTTGCCCATTGATCCTCGGAATGGCACACATACACAATCCATGTCTCAATAGTCTCAAGACTTCTTTAACCTTTAGCCTCCCCTTCATTTACACCAATTGAAGTGGATTTAACAGGTGACATCAATAAGGGCTCATAGCCTTCACCTGGGTTCACCTTGTCAGTCTATGTCATGGAAAGAACAGGTGTCCCTAATGTTTTTTGTACACTTAGTGTACATAACCAGAAGTCTCACTACCTGTCACGCCCTGACCATAGAGAGCCATTGTTTCCCTATGGTGAAGTAGGTCAGGGCGTGACTGGGGGTGATCTAGTTAATTTATTTCTATATGGTGTTCTAAGTTTATTTTCTATGTTGGTGATTTGTATGATTCTCAATTAGAGGCAGCTGGTAATCATTGTCTCTAATTGGGGATCATATTTAAGTAGCTGTTTTTCCCACCTGTGTTTCTGGGATATTGTTTATGTGTAGTTGCATGTTAGCACTCCATTGTCGTCACGTTTAGTTTATTCTTTATTGTTTTGTTGTGTGGTTCACTTACTTTAAAAATAAAAGATGTGGAACCCAGATCACGCTGCTCGTTGGTCCGAGTATACTTCCAACGAATATCGTGACACTACCGGTATACTCACCACCACTGCACTGGGGATCAACGAACACCAACCACCTATTCTGCGTGATAGGGTCCTTCGGCAGGGCATATAAATCATTGTTGGTCAATCCGTATAGGGCATTTCAGTCTCAAGCGGCTGTGATCCTTTGAACGCGTTGGGGGCGATGAAACAACAGAGCCCTATTCAATGAAGAGAAGCGAAGTGGGCGGAGAGCTGTTTTGCATGTGGAGCTTGGCAAAAGGAGGCATGATTGGTTGACATAATTGTAATCCAAACCCAACCTTAATTTACTCATTGTGAAGAACTAAGGTTCCAAACTCTGTTTTAGATGAGACTGGTGTTATGACCAAAATGATCCTATTTACACTTTGTAGTCAATGTTGACACTAGAATAAATGTTTCTGACTCATATCGATGCCACATAGGCCGTTTTCAATGGGATTAGTGGATTTTTAGGGGCAGTCGCTCTTTAAAAGACATTAATTAGCCTGTTTAGTGCCTATGGCTACCTGATATCATGATTACTAGTTAGCTAGCTATGCTGAACTTGAACAACTGTTATCCAGGGTGTGTTCGTAGATTCACTCTGGCTACCTACTTTGATTTCAGAGCACTCTGCTCTGTGTATGCCAAAGTGCAGAATCCCTGATGAATGTACGCGCACGCAACACTCTCTAAAGATGAACTGTATCAGTAACCGTCAGCAAATAAAGTAATTACATTGTTATAAGCAGCACAGTTAGTCACTAACGCTCTAGATAACATGTTAACAGCCTAACCAGCTCTGCTAGGGCGAGTAAAAATGGCCAGAGTGAGGTGTTCTCTCATTTGTGTCTGGAAGTAGTTAGCAAGCTAGCCAACTTTAGCCAGTTAGGTTGGGTGCTTGACTGCCATTGTGAAGAATGCTCAGATCAACCCTACTCCTCGGCCAGAGTGTCCAGTGTCAATAGAGCAGTGGATCTGAATTCACGAACAGACAATCTGACAACACTCTGAATTTACTAACAACCCACTCGTTGTGACACACTGAGATTCCAAACTCCATTTTAGACGAAACTGACTTTATGTCCAAAATTATCCTATTTACACTTTCTAGCCAATTTTGACATTAGTATAAATGCGTCTAACTCATATTGATGCCACATATGCCGTTTTCAAAGGGATTTTTTTTTTTTTGTAGGGGCAGTCGCTCTTTAAAAGACATTACTTACCCTGTTTAGTGCTTGACCTCGAGGACACCTTGACAGTTGAGAGCCGCAGCATTTACTTTAAGATAATATATACAGTACCAGTCAAAAGTTTGGACACACCTACTAATTTTTCATAATTTGTACTATTTTCTACATTGTAGAATAATAGGAAGACATCAAAACTAAGAAATAACAGATATTGAATCATGTAGTAACCAAAAAAAGTGTTCGAAAAAATCTAAATATGTTTTATATTTATGATTCTTCAAAGTAGCCTCCCTTTGCCTTGATGACTGCTTTGCACACTCTTGGCATTCTCTTAAAGAGCTTCACTAGGTAGTGACCCGGAATGCTTTTCCAACAGTCTTGAAGGAGTTCCCACATATGTTGTTTGCTTTTCCTTCACTCTGCGGTCCATCTCATCCCAGACCATCTTAATTGGATTGAGGTCGGGTGATTGTGGAGACCAAGTCATCTGATGACGAGTTTTGGAAGAAATATCTTTGTTTCTGGACATTTTGAGGCTGTATTTGAACCCACAAATGCTGACGCTCCAGATACTCAACTAGTCTAAAGAAGACCAGTTTTATTGCTTCTTTAAATCAGCACAACAGTTTTCAGCTGTGCTAACATAATTGCAAAATGTTTTTTAATGATCAGTTAGCGTTTTAAAATGATAAACTTGGATTAGCTAACACAAATTGCCAGTGGAACACAGGAGTGATGGTCGCTGATAATGGGCCTCTGTACGCCTACGTAGATATTCCATTAAAAATCAGCTGTTTCCAGCTACAATAGTCATTTACAACATTAACAATGTGAACACTGTATTTCTGATCTATTTTATTTTAAATGTGCTTTTCTTTAAAAAAAACAATGAAATATCTAAGTGACCCCTAACGTTTGAATGGTAGTGTATATAGAGTTGAAGTCAGAAGTTTACATACACCTTAGCCAAATACATTTAAACTCAGTTTTTCACAATTCCTGACATTTAATCCGAGTAAAAAGTCCCTGTCTTAGGTCAGTTAGGATCACCACTTTATTTTAAGAATGTGAAATGTGAGAATAATAGTAGAGAGAATGATATATTTCAGCTTTTATTTCTTGCATCACATTCCCAGTGGGTCAGAAGTTTACATACACTTAATTGGTATTTGGTAGAATTACCTTTAAATTGTTAATTTGGGTCAAACATTTCAGGTAGCCTTCCACAAGCTTCCCACAATAAGTTGTGAATTTTGGCCCATTCCTCCTGACAGAACTGGTGTAACTGAGTCAGGTTTGTAGGCCTCCTTGCTCGCACACGCTTTTTCAGTTCTGCCCACAGGTTTTCTATGGGATTGAGGTCCGGGCTTTGTGATGGCCACTCCAATACCTTGACTTTGTTCTTAGGCCATTTTTCCACAACTTTGGAAGTATGCTTGGGGTCATTGTCCATTTGGCGACCAAGCTTTAACTTCCTTCCTGATGTCTTGAGATGTTGCATCAATATATCCACATAATTTTCCTCCTCATGATGCCATCCATTTTGTGAAGTGCACCAGTCCCTCCTGCAGCAAAGCACCTACACAAAATGATGATGCCACCCCTGTGCTTCACGGTTGGGATGGTATTCTTCGGCTTGCAAGCCTCCCCCTCTTCCCTCCAAACATAACGATGGTCATTATGGCCAAACAGTTCTATTTTTGTTTCATCAGACCAGAGGACGTTTCTCCAAAAAGTATGATATTTGTTCTTGTGCAGTTGCAAACCGTAGTCTGTTTTTGTTAAGGAGGCAGTGGCTTCTTCCTTGCTGAGCGGCCTTTCAGGTTATGTCGATATAGGACTTGTTTAACTGTGGATATAGATACTTTGTACCTGTTTCCTCCAGCATCTTCACAAGGTCCTTTGCTGTTGTACTGGGATTGATTTGCACTTTTTGCACCAAAGTACGTTCATCTCTAGGAGACAGAATGCGTCTCCTTCCTGAGCGGTATGATGGCTGTGTGGTCCCATGGTGTTTATACTTGCGTACTATTGTTTGTACAGATGAATGTGGTACCTTCAGACGTTTGGAAATTGCTCCCAAGGATGAACCAGACTTGTGGAGGTCTACAATTGTTTTTCTGAGGTATTAGCTGATTTCTTTTGATTTTCCCGGGATGTCAAGCAAAGAGGCACTGAGTTTGAAGGTAGGCCTTGAAATACATCCACAGGTACACCTCCCATTGACTCAAATGATGTCAATTTGCCTATCAGAAGCTTCTAAAGCCATGACATAATTTTCTGGATTTTTCCAAGCTGCTTAAAGGCATAGTCAACTTAATGTATGTAAACTTCTGACCCACTGGAATTGTGATACAGTGAATTATAAGTGAAATAATCTGTCTGTAAATAATTGTTGGAAAAATTATTTGTGTCATGCACAAAGTAGATGTCCTCACCGACTTGCCAAAACTATAGTTTGTTAACAAGAAATTTGTGGAGTGGTTGAAAAACTAGTTTTAATGACTCCAACCTAAGTTTATGTAAACTTCCAACTTCAACTGTATATATATATATATATATATATATATATATATATATATATATATATATATACGAACCGAGCATAAGCATGGCTGGTTTGCCGGCAACCTTCACAGCCTTGACGGGACTAAAATTAGAGGTGCCAAGCTGCTCTGTGGCCTTTTCAGACAGCGCACCACAGCACTGTGGGAAGGTGTGACAGAGAAACATAGTTATGTTCTGTTCCACCCAGATGAATCTGTTTCCTCTCAGAGACCAGTGGCCACTTCCTCTCCAGCTCAACCAGACAGTGCTGTTCCAGGCCAGGGCCTTTGGCTAGGGAAGTGAATTGTAGTGATCAATTAAGAATATGTGGAAAAAAGTTACCTTTAAAAAATAATAAAGTAATAGGCCTACGTTAGTTAGAAAGCAATCTATATCGCCATATTGTTTCTCACGTTCCTGTCACATTAGTGGTCATATTTCGAACTGAAAGAGAAAAAGAATGGCCACACAATAAATCTCATTCAGTCAGCCTTCATTACCTGAACTAAAGATATGAAACCACATAAGCATCCAGAAACCACAAGCCAAAGCCAAGTTCCACAGTGACACCTCAAACAACAACACTACCTCTGCCCACCATTCATAACAACCCAGTCAAAACAGTCTCTTCTCTTCCCCATCCATTCATCACTAACAAAACACTGAAAGTTGTTCCTTTACAAGCATTTCACTGTACCCGCAATGACATCTGCTAAATATGTGTATGTGAACAATAACATTTGATTTGATTTGCTTTGAGTCCAACAGCAATCTGTCTACCTGTATGTACTCAAACAATAACTCCCTCTATCACAGTTACTTACCAGTGTCTAATAATACCATAATACATTAATGCCAATGTTAACATTCTTTTCCTGTATCTAAACAATTGTGTTGTGTGGGAGGCAGGCTCTGTTTACAAATGCTCCATTCATTTGGCCAGGTAACAGCCTGGGTAAATACATAGAACACTCTGAAGGCGTTTCACACTCACATAAACAGAGGCAGAGTCCATGGTCAGATCACATCATGGGTCCTCAGTCTAATGCGGGCAACCACACAGCAGGCAGAGCATCACAGAAACAGAGACAGCCTGCTCACAATCACAGCAGCTCCAGACCAGGCAGGCACAACGTGAACAGAGCGGAGGGGAGCGAGGTGGATGGGGAGGGAGGAGGGCTGGCAAGCGTCATCGTGGTGGTCTGACCAGCGGAGTGAGACATGAATGGCTGTGTCTGAAGCGCCCTGGAGGGGCAGAGATGCTCTCAGCCACTTACTAGACAGATACCGGGATACTGTACTTATAATTTCCGCCTGCATCTGCTTGTGTGTGTTTGTTTTTGTGTTTTTGTGTATGAGTGTAAATGATAAAGAGAGAGCTAGAGATTGGCAGAAAAAGATTGGTTGAATAAGTGAATTGATCAATACAAAAAAACATTCAGTTAAAATCATCATAGAAGCTTTTTTTCCTACTTCTTTGTAGAGTAGAACGAGAATTTAACACCCATGTCTTCTTGTAAAACATTGGAGGAAAAAATAGAAATTCAACTGCCAATCCTCAAAATAATTCCACGCTGCTCTCTCTCTCTCTAAGAAACAGGCTGGTGATGCCACCCACATAACCACTTGTTTCATGGTTGTGTCCAACTAAAATGAAATTACATTAGCTATTTAACAGACAAAAATACACTCTATGGTGAACAACAATTGGTAGTTGTCATGGGTTGTAGCTCTCTGGGCCATCCATGGCATTCACATAACCGTAGATATACTATGAAGCAGGATGCCCCATTGAGAGCATCCTGTCTGGCTGTATCACTGCCTGGTACGGCAACTGCACCGTCCGCAACTGCAGGGCTCTCCAAAGGGTGGTGAGGTCTGCCCAACGCATCACCGGGGGCACACTGCCTGCCCTCCAGGACATCTACCGCACCCAATGTCACAGAAGGCCAAGAAGATCATCAAGGACTTCAACCACCTGAGCCATGGCTTGTTCACCCCACTATCATGCAGAAGGCGAGATCAATGCAGGTGTATCAAAGCTGGGATCCATAGACTGAAAAACAGCTTCTATCTCAAGGCCATCAGACTGTTAGATAGCCATCACTAGCCATGGCTCCACCCTGTAAGCTGCACTGAACTTAGTCACCGTCATTAGCCGGCTACCACCCGGTTACTCAACCCTACACCTTAGAGGCTACTGCCCATACACATGGACAACTGGTCACTTTAGTAATGGAACCGAGGCCACTTTAATACTGTTTTGCCCATTTTATATGTATATACTGTATTCTAGTCAAGGCCATCCTATTCAACTATTGCGGTACATAGACTATTCTATCCACGTATTCTTCAGATATACTACATATTCTATCCACATACTGTCCATAATGTCTATACATCCCATCACGTATATATATATATATACATATACACACACACACACAGTACCAGTCAAAAGTTTGGACACACATGGCATTATTTTAAACTAACTCCGCAACTCCTCCAACTATTGACATTTTTCACAACTGCCACCAGTTTGATGCCAAAACATTGACAAAGAAATAAGTACTGAGATAGTAAAATAAATACAAGTGTGTAGAAAGGATATTTCATGCTGAAAGAGAAAATGTCCCATCATTCATAAACATCAATCATATTCAAAACTAAAAAATAAGTTGATGGTTTATATTTAGGATAATGTTTTACAGCTTTGTCGTTCTATATACAGTACCTGTCAAAAGTTTAGACACACCTACTCATTCAAGGGTTTTTCTTTATTTGCACTATTTTCTACATTGTAGAATAATAGTGAAGACATCAAAACTATGAAATAACACATATGGAATCATGTAGTATTCCAAAAAAAAAAAATCAAATTATATTTTATATTTGAGATTCTTCAAAGTAGCCACCCTTTGCCTTGATGACAGCTTTGCACACTCTTGGGATTCTCTCAACCAGCTTCACCTGGAATGCTTTTCCAACAGTCTTGCTTTTCCTTCACTCTGTGGACTCATTAGACAAAAGGACAGATTTCCATACCATCTCAATTGAGTTGAGTTCAGGTGATTGTGGAGGCCAGGTCATCTGATGCAGAAATCTATCATTCTCCTTCTTGGTCAAATAGCCCTTACACAGCCTGGAGATTTCTGAGGCTGGTAACTCTAATGAACTTATCCTCTGCAGCACAAGTAACTCTGGGTCTTCCTTTCCTGTGGCAGTACTCATGAGAGCCAGTTCCATCATAGTGCTTGGTGGTTTTTGCGACTGCACTTGAAGAAACTTTCAAAATTATTGACATTTTCTGGATTGACGGACTTTCATGTCTTAAAGTGATGATAGACTGTCGTTTCTCTTTGCTTATTTCAGCTGTTCTTGCAATAATATGGACTTGGTCTTTTAACAAATAGGGCTATATTTTGTATACCACCCCTACCTTGTCACAACACAACTGATTGGCTCAAACATTAAGAAGGAAAACATATCCACAAATGAACTTTTAACAAGGTACACCTGTTAATTGAAACACATTCCAGGTGACTACCTCATGAAGCTGGTTGAGAGAATGCCAAGAGTGTGCAAAGCTGTCATCAAGGCAAAGGGTGGCTATTTTGAAGCATATCAATTAACAGGTATGCCTTGTTAAAAGTGAATTTGTGGAATGTATTTTATTTATTTATTCCTTAGTGCGTTTGAGACAAAACAGCAAATTATCACAGAAATAAAAGATGCTTGCAGTGCTTTTAATATATTAAGCTACTACTAACACATTAAAGCATATATTAGTGTATAAGTTACACTATTGGCCAAACAAATGTCTGTAACATAGCACAGATGGAGATAAAAATCTAGGGTTCCTTCGTGATATATGGTAAACAAGCAACTTGCTTCGTTGACATGACAGTGAAACGTTAAAGTAATTGAAGTGTAACAAATTTACAACATCAACATGTGGCTGAATGATAGCCTACGAATGGATTGTATTGATACAATATAAGTGTATAACGTAGCGAGCTAGAATAGTGCAGGACAATCTGCATCACTGAAACAGACAGGTTGACAGCGCTTGAAGTCCTGTTTGATTGTGTCATTATAAACCAAGACTTATGAAACATGGTTTTGCGAAAGAAACAACTGTTACGTCTAAAAAAAAAGCCGTAGTATTGCACCATAACGATTTCAATAACTGTCACACTATACACATTTACATTACATTTAGTGATGATAACTTTAGCAGTAAATTGACACTTACATGGGAGATGAAAAAAACTGCTAGTCAACACACGTCCAACCACAACGCAACGGCACCCCTCCTCTCTGCGCTCTCCCATGTTGACGTAGGAATAATAGGACGTACAGCAGCAGAGGGCACGGGCGGACTAAACCATTTGGTTCGTTTAGGGGAGCTCACTGCAAAATATCCTCAATTGAATATAGTCTAAACATGCTTCAATAATTTATATATGCTACTCGAGCTATATTGGTAATTGAAACAAATACATTCTTTAGAATATTGTGCAGGATATGTAACGATTGTATTCATAATCTAATATAAACTTTTTATTCAACTTGATTATTACAGAGGAACTCGATTTTATTGATGTACAGCTAGTGCCTGTTTCCTGGTCATGCCTATTCTAATTTGTAACCTGGTAGTCATACTGTGACAGTATGACTATGTACATATCAGTCATAATAAAAACACTTATTGGTTACGCGGAAAGATTGATCTTGACATTTTCTCGATACAGTCCAGCTCAGTGACATGACACACACTGTATCTAAATTTACCATCAAACCTGGAGAGGAGAGGACAGAGAGTTGATAGGCCCTAGGAAAACCTGAGAGAAACCACACACATAAGCAGTGCCCCACAAAAGCAGAACCAACCAGAGAACTGAGCCTTGCTGTAACAAGTTATAACAGTCATTTTGGGGAGACATTACATAAGACAGAGTTTGGAGTTTGTCTTATTATTTATCTATTTATCTATCTACTCTATTGACATAGCACCTGCTGCTGGTGAGTCTCTGATCCACCTCTACGCAGACGACACCATTCTGTATACTTCCGGCCCTTCTTTGGACACTGTGTTAACAACCCTCCAGGCAAGCTTCAATGCCATACAACTCTCCTTCCGTGGCCTCCAATTGCTCTTAAATACAAGTAAAACTAAATGCATGCTCTTCAACCGATCGCTACCTGCACCTACCCGCCTGTCCAACATCACTACTCTGGACGGCTCTGACTTAGAATACGTGGACAACTACAAATACTTAGGTGTCTGGTTAGACTGTAAACTCTCCTTCCAGACCCATATCAAACATCTCCAATCCAAAGTTAAATCTAGAATTGGCTTCCTATTTCGCAACAAAGCATCCTTCACACATGCTGCCAAACATACCCTTGTAAAACTGACCATCCTACCAATCCTCGACTTTGGCGATGTCATTTACAAAATAGCCTCCAATACCCTACTCAACAAATTGGATGCAGTCTATCACAGTGCTATCCGTTTTGTCACCAAAGCCCCATATACTACCCACCATTGCGACCTGTACGCTCTCGTTGGCTGGCCCTCGCTTCATACTCGTCGCCAAACCCACTGGCTCCATGTCATCTACAAGACCCTGCTAGGTAAAGTCCCCCTTATCTCAGCTCGCTGGTCACCATAGCATCTCCCACCTGTAGCACACGCTCCAGCAGGTATATCTCTAGTCACCCCCAAAACCAATTCTTTCTTTGGCCGCCTCTCCTTCCAGTTCTCTGCTGCCAATGACTGGAACGAACTACAAAAATCTCTTAAATTGGAAACACTTATCTCCTCACTAGCTTTAAGCACCAACTGTCAGAGCATCTTACAGATTACTGCACCTGTACATAGCCCACCTATAATTTAGCCCAAACAACTACCTCTTTCCCAACTGTATTTTATTTATTTATTTATTTTGCTCCTTTGCACCCCATTATTTTTATTTCTACTTTGCACATTCTTCCATTGCAAAACTACCATTCCAGTGTTTTACTTGCTATATTGTATTTACTTTGCCACCATGGCCTTTTTTGCCTTTACCTCCCTTCTCACCTAATTTGCTCACATTGTATATAGACTTGTTTTTTTTACTGTATTATTGACTGTATGTTTGTTTTACTCCATGTGTAACTCTGTGTCGTTGTATGTGTCGAACTGCTTTGCTTTATCTTGGCCAGGTCGCAATTGTAAATGAGAACTTGTTCTCAACTTGCTTACCTGGTTAAATAAAGGTGAAATAAAATAAAAAAAAATAAAACAATTGACATAGCACCTAGCCAAAGTCTTCACACTCTTCAACTAACTCATCCCCCTATTGTTACTTATCCTCTTGCTCTTTTGCACCCCAGTATCTCTACTTGCACATCATCATCTACACATCTTTCACTCCAGTGTTAATGCTAAATTCTAATTATTTCACGTCCATGGCCTATTTATTGCCTTTACCTCCCTACTCTTCTACATTTGTACACACTGTACATAGATTGTTCTATTGTGTTATTGACTGTACGTTTGTTTATGTGTAACTCTGTGTTGTTGTTTTTGTTGCACTGCTTTGCTTTATCTTGGCCAGGTCTCAGGTGTAAATGAGAACTTGTTTTCAACTGGCCTACCTGGTTCAATAAAGGTGAAATAAAATACATTTAAAAAATCCCACACACAGATGATCATCAGCAGTAATTACTTGGTAGTAAACTCTATTTAATCATCCCTGCCAAATCTGTTTAGGACAGTTTGTTACTGTAATGTGAATGTTAATTATTTCTGAACACCAGGGGGCAGTACAGCCGTGAAGATGAGTTGCTGGTCAAGCTGGACACAGACATCTCAGATTCATATAGCTGTTATCCCATCAACACAGCAACTTATGTTTCTGCCCTTCATCCATTGTCATATTTCAATGTATAACACAGAGAAAGCATATGAGACTGAATCTGATGGTGGAAAATTTGTATGTATAACACTCATTTGAGAGACATCTATTATCAGCTATGCTCAACAGAGGGCAACAGCGTTGAAAAGACATACAAGCGTGCCTTGCAACATTATTACCATTCTGGTAAATAAACACAATTCTCACACTTATGAAGAATAGACAACGTTTTGTTCAATATCAAAATACACTGTTTACATGTTTTATCAAGCACACACACACTCAATCATATCAAAGATAGACTGAGCAGTGTAAAAAAATACACTATCACTAGCAAACACATGTAAGGAACAGAAATCGTCATCATTATTCTCATCGAGCTGTAGGACATGGAGTCCTCACCAAAATCATGGCAGTTCCTTTCCACTTTGTTGTTTCCACTTTGCTGTGTTCTGTGTGTGAATGGGCTTCACACTGTATTATAAAAACCTGTTGGAATTTAAGTGTTGTAGCTATGAATAACTGGGTCTCCTGGTCAATGACTGGAACCTAAAGTGACTAAATATAATGTTTTCAGTAGCTCAAAACAGTTTTGGTGGTTAGCATAGCAGGTGGTTTGTGCTCAGTAGAGCTGCTTAAAATAAGTTGATATCTAATGTTTATGGAGTGCATTTGGTGCATGGTTCAATACCCCTTACCATTGGCCATGCGTGTATCAAACACTCATTAGTGTTACATCCTGTTACATCCTGCTCGCCCTCTACTGCTCATCCTGTGTCTCCTTGACCTGCCGCCACTCCACCAGTGCTCACTTCCTCTCCCTCTCTCTGTGTGTGTGTGTGATTGTGTGGGCGGAGACAGGTGTGCTGTAATCAGAGCAGATCCCCACCAGCTGCAACCTGTTCCATAATCAAGGCCTCTATAAATACTCAGCCCTGCCACTTCCACGCTGCCAGATCATAATCTCTGCTCAGTCAGTCTACGGTTCTAGCTGTTTGGCCCTGTTTAGATCCTGTTATGCCTGTTTTCCCTTGCCTGATGCTGTTTTCCTCTCTGCTCAGTTCTGCCCACTCTGAGTCTGGTCCCTATCTCCAGTCCTACATTTCGTCAGTCCTGCTACTCTGTCCTAGATCCCCCACTCTACTGCTCCCTTGGATTCTCCTCCGGACCTGCTTACCCTGTCCCCAACACCGGTCGCTCCAGCCTCAGCCTCCGCACCTGGTTTCCTGCAACCAGCCCAAGCTTTCCTTGGCCTGCACTCCATCTTCCCCCTGTGTTTCAATAAATACCTTGGTTACCTCATCCCAGTCTCCTCGTCTGAGTTTGCTCTTGGGTTCACCTGTTCCGCTCCGCGTAACAGATAGTAGATGAAACACAGTAAAAGCTCTTGAGTGCTTCCTTCTCCTCCAGTGGTGTCCAGTGTCCATGACACAACAGGAAGTAATTCGCCAGGATGCTGAGTGACAGAAACACTCCACCTGACAAACAGCTCACATAACAACATAACACGAAAACAGGCAGGTTTTCTGCTTGAACCCAAAAACACATAGCTGGCAAGGATCGAATGCTTTGACGTCAACCCTACCCCTAACCTCTATATCATCTTCATCCTCAGAAAGATATATTGGTCTGTTTTTCTTCTTCCCACAGCATCAGAGAGAGGTGGATAATGGAAAACATTGTGAGCGGCTGCTGCCAGGCGAACCTCTCTCCCCACACACGCCAGACGTGGACGCCATGTCCCCACATCTCCCTCCAATTACAGTAGCCCCTCCAGCAGGCCTGCTGTGCCTTCTAATTATGTGAATCTGACAGGTCAATTAATGTGTGTAAGCATGGTCATTATTGAGTAGAAGAACAGGTGGGTCTAAGGTTATCAAGTTCAACCCTCACAACCGTCTGGGCTTAACAGCTACTACACAACATCCATTCCAACTGCTTGCCATTCTTTTTTTCAGGAACCAAGTGAAAAACAACGGTAGAACATCCTGTCACAGGAAAAACATTTTTTACCAGTGGACCACCGCCCAGTGAGAACAGACTAACACAACTATTTGGACTCGTATAGCACCTTTCAAAAACTCAAACCTAACTGGGGTTAAAATGACTGTGTACTTTAAGTGGCTCTTTGGAAATGGCCAAGTTTAACCTTGCCTCACTCAGAATGAAGTGTCTTACCTGAGAATTACCTAATGAAACATGTCGTCATGAGTCCTGTTCCCATGCAACCACTTCACACATGCACATGCACACCTTCGGTTCACCCCGGTCTCTGCCGCTGTATTCTGAATGCACCCAGTACAACTAAGCCTCTGATAAGGTCAGGACCCCTCCGTCTCCCCCTAGTGTTCCGGCATCGCCGGGGTGACACAAATGCTAATGAGACTTATGGCAGCCTTTGAGGCGGAATTCGCACTTAGCTTGACTGGTTTACCATGGCAAGATGGCCGGCCAGGCAGGGAACAGCAGAGCAGGGAGAAGCCTCAGCCCAGGATAGCAAAAACAGCTGCGAAGATGCTGGGAGGATTCTAGGATAAAAATCATGTTAATCAAGAAAGATCATGGGTCGGCAGGTAGCCTAGCGGTAAAGAGTGTTGGGCCCGTATCCGGAGGTTCACTGGTTCGAATCCTCGTTGCCGACTAGGTGAAAATTCTATTTATGTGCCCTTGAGCAAGGCACTTAACACTTAACACTTAACACTAATTGCTCATGTAAGTTGCTCTGGATAAGAGTGTCTGCTAAATTATTAAAATGTACTGTTATTTAGGTATCTATTGATATTAAGGCAAGTTCCTGCAAACAAGGTATATAACGTGGCATGGGGCTGCTCATATAATATAAATAATGAAATGAATTCCAGCCACATTCCATGTTTTCTTATCTTGTTAGAAGTGTCAGAATCTACGACTGCTATGTTCCCCCATAATTATCTGGGAGAGTAATGATTAAATTAGTTACAGTACACTGATTCACACAATATGAGTCACTTTCACAGACCAACCACACCAGTTCCATAAATAAAACATCTGGGCTGAAGTGCGTCTGTGTGCCCTCTTCTCTTACCTGACATATGGAATTGTTTTAAGATGGTCATACTATGGATCATATAGCTGTTTGATTTGGAATTTTGCAACCCTTTTAGGCATCCCAAAAATAAATGTATAAATAATGTTTTGATAAAATATTGACTTTGGCCTTTACTACTATAGCTCATAGAAACACGTTGAATAACACAAACATAAAGTGCAAAAAGGACAGTCAAAAAATAAATCATAAGAAACAAGGTGTTGAAGTGTCTGTCCTATATCTAGGAGATATAAGAACGCTCAGGAAATATTTTAGTTTTTATACATATTTAACACCAAAACTACCTTCATATTTTCTTTCGTCTTTCTAAACCTGTATCGGTTACCTTCAGAGTCCCCTGACACTTGTGCATTCAGAAAGTATTCAGACCCCTTTTTCCACATTTTGTTAGCTTACACCGTTATCCTAAAATTGATTAACTTGTTTTCTTCCTTCATCAGTTTACACACAATACCCTGTAAACACAAAGCAAAAATTGTTTTTTTAATAACATTTTTGCAACAACAAAAAATGAAATATCACGTTTACATAAGTATTCAAACACTTTACTCAGTACTTTGCTAAAGCACCTTTGGCAGCGATTACAGCCTCGAGTCTTCTTGTGCATGACGCTACAAGCTTGACACACCTGTATTTGGGGAGGGTCTCCCATTCTTCTCTGCAGATCCTCTCAAGCTCTGTCAGGTTGGATGGGGAGCATTGCGGCACAGCTATTTTCAGGTGTCTCCAGAGATGTTCGATCGGGTTCAAGTCCAGGCTCTGGCTGGGCCACAAAGGACATTCAGAGACTTGTCCAGAAGTCATTCCTGCGTTGTCTTGGCTGTGTGCTTAGGGTCGTTGTCCTGTTGGAAGTTAAACCTTCGCTCCAGTCTGAGGTCCTGAGTGCTCTGGAGCAGGTTTTCATCAAGGATCTCTCTTTGCTTTGCCCCCTTTATCTTTCCCTCAATCCTGACTAGTTTCCTAGTCCCTGCCGCTGAAAAACATCTCCACAGCATGATGCTGCCACCACCATGCTTCACCGTAGGGATAGTGCCAGGTTTCCTCCAGACGTGACGCTTGGCATTCAGGCCAAAAAGCTTGATCTTGGTTTCATCAGATCAGAGAACCTTGATTCTCATGGTCTGAGAGTCCTTTAGGTGCCTTTTGTCAAACTCCAAGCGTGATGTCATGTGCCTTTTACTGAGTGGCTTCCGTCTGGCCACTCTATCATAAAGGCCTGATTGGTGGAGCGCTGCAGAGATAGTTGTCCTTCTGGAAGGTTCTCTCATCTCCACAGAGGAACTCTGGAGCTCTGTCAGAGTGGCCATCCGGTAATTTACCACAGGTGGACTCCAATCAAGTTGTAGAAACATGTCAAGGATGATAAATGGAGACAGGATGCACCTGAGCAAAATTTAGAGTCTCATAGCAAAGGGTCTGAATACTTATGTAAATAAGGTATTTCTGTTTAGTTTTTATAATACATTTGCTAAAATTTCTAAAAACCTGTTTTCGCTTTGTCGTTATGGGGAATTGTGTGTAGATTGATGAGGAAAGTGTTGTATTAAATACATTTTTGAATAAGGCTGTAACGTAACAAAATGTGGAAAAAGGGAAGGGGCTGAATACTTTCCGAATGAACAGTATATACGTACACACCCACAGACACAAACATGTTGGGTTTGCTGTGACCCCATGCTGGGGTTTCCATCTCTTTCTGGATCTTGTTTCACAGCACGTGGTCTCATACTTCTTTCTCTCTTCCGATCAACACCATTATAGAATTTGTTTGTCATTGTTGGTGGTCTCTCACATTCAAGGAGGCCAATCAGTCAGGCTTTGTATGTGAATAGGTGACTGAGGAGCCCAAACCTATAGAGGTGCAGGTTCTACCACAGTAAGGGAAAGTTGTAGAGCTAAGGAGAGGGGTTGGAGGCCAGGGTTTGATATTCTTTAGAACAGTATTTTTCTGTATTAAAATGTATTTATTTGTTGTCTAGGTTTTACAATGCCCTTCCCTCCATCCTCTGGAGGGACCTGAAACATCATTAGCATTGATTTATGATGTGAATATATAAAACAGAAACCCTCCTCTTCCCTCTCCGTCTCACACACACACAAACAAACACACACACTCTTCTTTATTCCCCCTTTATCCGCAGCCTTTTGGTTGTTTACTCAATCAGAAGCTGGACCGAGGGGAGGTATGCTAAGCTTTCCTTAATTGTGTCTATGTGGGCTGGAGCGCAAGCAGCTCATTATGCCTGCCCCAGTGATCGATGGGAGATACAGAGCCACTGGCGGTCCTGATGAGCAGGACCCAGGCCTGAGATCTGAGCTCCCACCAGGGAAACACACTCCTTCAGCCCCACACCGTGCCAGACACAGGCACAGGCAGGAGATGTGGTGGCCATGCTTTACGTCACACTCTGGTGGGGAAGAAAACACACGGGCTCCTTGAGCTGCAGAGTGAGAGAAACAATAAGTTATCAAGAGTGTGCGTGTGCGTGTGTGTGTGCGTGCGTGCGTGTGTGTGTGCGTGCGTGTGTGTGTGCGTGCGTGCGTGCGTGTGTGTGTGCGTGCGTGTGTGTGTGTGCACGCGTTTGGCATGCGTATGTGTGTTTCAGAACAGGAAACAGCCTGGAATAAAGAGATACGGGCTCCTGGTGACAGAATCAAATCATGATGGTTGAAAATAAATCACAACAAGTAGATAAAACCAGCACTGTTTCAAATCACTCAATCTGAAGTCTGAATGGGAAAACTCATTACCATTCGCTGAATTGAGAGGTTCTTGATCTAGCACTTCTCTTAGAGATATGGAAATGGTTCCTCAAGTAAACCGTACAATCGGTTTTCATGAGCAGATGTTTCATCTGATTTTGTCTCATTGTAAATGAGATGACTCCCTGCTCTCATTCATTACTGGCTCCAGAGGGTGAAAGACAGTGACAGTAGCAACCCTGGCATTTTTTCAAGAGTGAAAAGGTTATTGTACACCTGATGAACCCATTGGTTTTAGCATCGGTTTGAACACCAGTTTGAACACCTGGTTGAACGCCAGTTTGAACAGCTGTTTAAAACACCTGATGGAGAGTACCACTGTCTCTGACTTCAAATATGGTTGAAGAGCTTAAGGAAAGTTAAAAATTAAAATAAAATGTTTTTGTCCAACTCCCGTTCTCCACGTTCACCTTGTTTAGTTACAGTTGAAAGAGAGAGACTCTACTCGGTCTGGTCTGTGACTCACAGAACACCTTTCCCGGTCATGATGAGTCTGTGATGTATGGCTCATGTCTCTGTTGTCTGTTCCCCCCAGAGACACGCATTTACTGTATCACTACTAATGAAGTTGTTATCATTACGTTAAGATGAAACAAAGCCATATCACATTGTGTCGCCACTATTGTTCCTAATAAGGTTGCATTCAATCAAGGCTTGTTCTAATGTCTTGAAGCTTTTGTCAGTCTGTCAAAATGTGGCCTGTTTAGCTTTACTTAGACAGCAATGCCTTTGTCTCTTGGGATGAGAACACAGTCAGGATATACAGTAACAACAGGGACTGGTAGGTCGTTGTTTTAGCCAACGTGATGTTCCAGAAGCTTCCATGAAGACAGGGTTTTTTCTGGATCAAAAAGGGGCTTAGGTGGTGGGCGTGGAAGGGGGGTGTGGCAATGGGTGTGAAAGAGGGCACGGTCGGCCCATCGGTGTGGCTGGATATTTTCAAAACATTTTGACATTTTTTTTCAGAAATTCTACAAATTTCTCCATGGAGTTGAGAGACATTTTGTCAGTTTAAAGCACATTTCCTGAAATTCTATGCATTTGCCATGGCTAATGATGTGTTCTTTTGCTCAAACATAATAACAAAATGTATTCTGCTATTCAGTATTAATTGTTTTTGGAATGGTTAACTCTCCCTGACTCTTTAGATGATCTTAGCTGACCATAACTCTATCCTCCTGATTCCTGCTTACAAGCTAAAACTCAATCAGGAAGTGGTCTGATGAAGCGGATGTTGAGCTACAGGACTGTTT
Source organism: Oncorhynchus nerka (assembly GCF_034236695.1). Taxonomy (NCBI): domain Eukaryota; kingdom Metazoa; phylum Chordata; class Actinopteri; order Salmoniformes; family Salmonidae; genus Oncorhynchus; species Oncorhynchus nerka. The sequence goes on along the minus strand of NC_088415.1, from coordinate 22,229,633 downwards.
CACAAGCACAGACTGGGATTTGCTCTGGAATTCAATCAGTCACCGGCTTCATTAATAAGTGCATCGACGACGTCGTCCTCACAGTGACCGTACATTTATATCCCAATCAGAAGCTAATGATTACAGACAACATCCGCACTGAGCTAAAGGCTAGCGCTGCCACTTTCAAGCAATGGGACACTAATCCGGATGCGTACAACCTCAAACAAGCCATAAACAGTCAAAATGTCAATACAGGACTAAGATTGAATCCTACTACGCCGGCTCTAATGCTCGTCGGATGTGGCAGGGCTTACAAACTATCCCGGATTATAAAGTGAAACCCGGCTGTGAGCATCCCAGTGATGAGAGCCTAGAATTCCTAATATGCTCGCTTCGAGGCAAGCAACACTGAACCATGCATAATACCATCAGCTGTTCAGAATGACTGAGTGATCTCGCTCTCCGTAGCCAATGCTAGAAAGACCTTTAAACATATTAACATTCACACTGTGTAATATCTACATATTTTAAGCAGACCACCATAGTCCCTGTGCCCAAGAACGCCAAGGTACCTGTACTATCTCACTGTAGCACTCACATCTGTAGCCATTAAATTCTTTGAATGGTTGGTCATGGCTTACATCAACACCATCATCCCAGGCACTCTGGACCCACTCCAATTCGCATACCAGATCCATGGAATAAGCCATTTCTATTCCACACAGCCCTCTCTCACTTGTACAAGAGGAACACCTACATGAGAATGCTGTTCATTGACTATAGCTCAGCGTTCAACACCATAGTGCCCTCTAAGCTCATCACTAAGCTAAGGACCCTGGGACTGAACCCCTTCCTCTGCAACTGGATCCTGGACTTCCTGACGGGCCGCCCCCAGGTGGTGAGGGTAGGCAACAACACATCCGCCACTTTGACCCTCAACACGGAGACCTTCAGGAGTGTGTGCTTAGTCCCCTCCTGTACTCCCAGTTCACCCACGACTGAGTGGCCATGCACGACTCCAACACCGTCATTAAGTTTGCTGCTGACACAGCGGTGGTTGACCTGATCACTGATGAGGGAGAACCAGCCTATAGGGATGAGGTCAGTGACCTGGCAGTGTGGTGCCAGGGCAACAACCCCTCCCTCACCATCAGGAAGACAAAGGAGCTGACCGTGGACTACAAGAAATGGAGGGCCAAGCATGCCCCCAGCCACATAGACGGGGCTGTAGTGGAGTGGGTCGAGAGCTTCAAGTTCCTTGATGTCTACATCACTAAGGAACTATCATGGTCTACACACACCAAAACAGTTGTGAATTAGGCATGACAACACCTCTTCCCCCTCAGGAGGCTGAAAAGATTTGGCATGGGCCCTCAGATCCTCAAAAAGTTCTACAGCTGCACCATTGAGACATATTCACTAAGTTTCCTGCCATCAATTGAAAATAATTTGAAACAGTGTTCTTGTTTTACACTATTTTAGGCGACCTGAAAAAAACACGTTGGCGGCCTGCCCAAGGATTTCAATGGCAGAAAAATCCATGGAAGAATACTGCCTGGAAGGTTTGAAAGATCAGAGAGAGAAGATGATAATGTCCTGGTGGAATTTTGTATTGGGTTTGGCCTTCAGTGTCTGTCTGTGGAGTCAGGATCGAGGAGAGGTGTGAGGTGTTCTTCGGAACATCTGCTAAACTTTTGCTGTGACTGCTACTCGAAAATAAGGATCTCATTCAGATTTCGGATGGCACACTATAATAACTATAATACCACCTGCACACTTGCACACTAAATACAGCACTTGTCAGCCATCATCAGTGTTCTCATTGTGGAAGTAATGCTCTCGATGTTGAGCATCTGCTTAAGGCTTGAGTCCCAGTGAATAACTCAGTGAATACATTAGTGATTTATATTCAGCCAAAACAATTCTCTCTTGAATACGGCCTGTTTTGGTTAGAGGCACTGATTGATCCAGGGCCTTCATTTGTGTTCTGTTCCCTGAGATGGAGCCCTTTGGGGGGCTAATTGACGCTGCGGTGTGGCAGAGGAACAGTGAGACAAAGAGTGGGTCCGATGGTTCCACATCTGGTTCTGTGCTAACAGAATCCCCGCATCACTGCAGTACCAGGCCTTTTGTTGTGATCAAGTCAGAGAGAAGGTAAGCTGATTTCAGTATAATGGAAACCAGAGAATGGACAATAAGATAGAGATTACAGGGGTAGAGGTGTCCCATATATTGCTTTCTCATTGTACATACAGTACACTCAAAAGATAGGTCCACAAATTCACAAACACACACATGCACACTAGCACACATACCCCCACACACCACAACCTCCTACATTTGATTATGTACCTCCCAGTAAGTAGAAATTCACTCTTCAATAATTCACTCAAGAATAATATCAATTCAGTTATTAAATGGAATTATGTAATTACTAAAAGGTAACTGTCTCTGAAGACTTATTTACCTGTCAATGACATATTCTTCCTGTCTTGGCATCATACAGTTATTCCCTTACGCAGAAAGTTTAAATGTCATATTAGACGTGCTCTCTGCTTGATGGAAGTGATTGGGTACGTCAGCCATCTCTACCTTCATGCCTCCCCCCTCCCCGTTTGACATTCAGAATAGACTGATTAGGGAATGATTACCATTGTTCAGGAGACAAAGGGATACCTATGGGTTTGATGGAGCAAGGTTAGGTTAAGGTTTACCTCTATGACAGTACAAGTGAGGGACGAAACTCTCTCTACCTTTACCTTTGCATTTGATTCTCACTCCATCTGCAGAGTAATCTTTTTTCCTTAGTTATACTTCTACTACTCTCTCTGATTCTCTCCCTCTCTCTATTTCTCTCTCTGTTTCTCTCTCTGTTTCTCTCTGTATTTTTCTCTATTTCTCGCTCTCTGTTTCTAAGTTCAATTTCAATTTAAGGGGCTTTATTGGCATGGGAAACATATATTTACATTACCAAAGCAAGTGAAATAGATAATAAATAAAAGTGAAATAAACAATAACAATTTACAGTAAAAATTACACTCACAAAAGTTCTAAAAGAATAATGACATTTCAAATGTCTATATACAGTTTTGTAATGATGTGCAAATAGTTAAATAAACATAAATATAGGTTGTATTTACAATGGTGTTAGTTCAACACTGGTTTCCCTTTCTTTTTAAATAAATCTTGCTGCTGTGATTGCACACTGTGGTATTTCACCCAATAGATATTGGAGGTTAATCTGTATAATCTGAGGGAAATATGTGTCTCTAATATGTTCATACATTTGCTCGGGAGGTTAATAAGTTTTTTTTATCATTCTTTCCAATGTGTCAAGTAACTATCTTTTTTTTTGATTGGGTCTAATTAGTTTTGATTGGGTCTAATTGTGTTGCTGTCCTGGGGCTCTTTGGGGTCTGTTTGTGATTGTGACCAGCTTGCTTAGGGGGCTCTACTCCAGGTTAATTTCTCTGTAGGTGAAGGCTTTGGTATGGAAGGTTTTGGGAATTGCTTCCTTTTAGAATTTAATGGCTCTTTTCTGGATTTTGATAAGTAGCGGGTATCGGCCTAATTCTGCTCTGCATGCATTATTTGGTGTTTTATGTTGTACACAGAGGATATTTTTGCAGAATTCTACATGTGTTTGTCCCATTTTGTGAATTCTTTCTTGGTGAGCGGACCACAGACCTCAACCATAAGTGGGTTCTATAACTGATTCAAGTATATTTTGAGGGGGAGGAATGTCCAAATGTATGTTCCTTTTGATGAAATAGCTTGTCTCTCAGATCGTTCACAGCTTTGTGGAAGTTACCTGTGGCACTGATGTTTAGGCTGAGGAATGTATAGTTTTTGTGTGCTCTACGGCAACAGTGTCTAGATATATATATTATATCTATTATATAAGTGGCATTGTTTAAAGTGACTAGTGATACAATTTTGTATTATTAAAATGGCTAGAGGTTTGAGTCAGTATGTTGATAGCAGCCACTCAATGTTAGTGATGGCTGTTTAACAGTCTGATGGCCTTGAGATAGAAGCTGTTTTCAGTCTCACGATCCCAGCTTTGATGCACATGTACTGACCTCGCCTTCTGGATGACAGCGGGGCAAACAGGCAGTGGCTCGGGTGGTTGTTGTCCTTGATGATCTTTTTGGTCTTCCTGTGACATCGGGTGGTGTAGGTGTCCTGGAGGACAGGTAGTTTGCCCCCGGTGATGCGTTGGGCAGACCTCACTACCCTCTGGAGAGCCTTACGGTTGTGGGCGGAGCAGTTGCCATACCAGGTGGTGATGCTCTCGATTGCGCATCTGTAAAAGTTTGAGTGGGGTCCACCCTATGGTGGAGTGGGGTCCACGTCCCGCGCCAGAGCCGCCACCGCAGACAGACGCCCACCCAGACCCTCCCCTATAGGTTCAGGGCATGTGGACGGGGTACTGTCACGTCATGACCTTAGTTCCTTTATTATGTCTTCGTGTTAGTTTAGTCAGGGCGTGAGTTGGGGTGGGTAGTCTATGTTATTTTTTCTATGTTGTGTTTATGTGTTTGGCCTGGTATGGTTCTCAATCAGATGCAGTTGGGCGAATCGCGTCACATCCAGATTTTGCAGCTCTTTCAGAACATCAGCTATCTGGATTTGGGTGAAGGAGAAGTGGGGGGAGGCTTGGACAAGTTGCTGCGGGGGGTGCATAGCTGTTGGCCGGGGTAGGGGTAGCTAGATGGAAAGCAAGGCCAGCCGTAGAAAAATTCTTATTGACATTCTCGATTATTGTGGATTTATCGGTGGTGACAGTGTTTCCTAGCCTCAGTGCAGCAGTGGGCAGCTGGGAGGAGGTGATTGTATTCTCCATGGACTTTACAGTGTCCCAGAACTTTTTGGGGTTTGTGCTACAGGATGCAAATTTCTGTTTGAATAAGATAGTCTTTGCTTTCCTAACTGACTGTGTATATTGGTTCCTAATTTCCCTGAAAAATTGCATATCACGGGGCTGTTCGATGCTAATGCAATACACCACAGGATGTTTTTGTGCTGGATAAGGGCAGTCAAGTCTGTAGTGAACCAAGGGCTATATCTGTTATTAATTCTACATTTTTTGAACGGGGTATGCTTATTTAAGATGGTGAGGAAAGCACTTTTAAAGAATAACCAAACGTCCTCTACTGACGGGATGAGGTCAATATCCTTCCAGGATACCCGGGCCAGGTCGATTAGAAAGGCCTGCTCGCTGAAGTGTTTTAGGGAGCGTTTGACAGTGATGAGGGGTGGTCATTTGACCACGGACCCATTATGTACGCAGGCAATGAGGCAGTGATTGCTGAGATTCTGGTTGAAGACAGCAGAGGTGTATTTAGATGGCAGGTTGGTCAGGATGATATCTATGAGGGTGCCCGTGTTTACAGATTTGGGGTTGTACCTGGTAGGTTCCTTGATAATTTGTGTGAGATTGAGGGCATCTAGCTTAGATTGTAGGATGGGCGTGGTGTTAAGCATATCCCAGTTTAGGTCACCTAACAGTACGAACTCTGGAAATAAATGAGGGGCAATCAATTTTCATATGGAGTCCAGGGCACAACTAGGGGCTGAGGGGGGTCTATTGCAAGCGGTAACAGTGAGAGACTTATTTCTGGAAAGGTGGATTTTTAGAAGTAGAAGCTCGAACTGTTTGGGCACAGACCTGGATAGCATGACAGAACACTGCAGACTGTCTCTGCAGTAGATTGCAAATCGACCCCATTTGGAAGTTCAATCTTGGCGGAAAATGTTGTAGTTGGGGATGGAAATTTCTGAATTTTTGGTGGCCTTCTGAAGCCAGGATTCAGACACGGCTAGGACATCAGGGTTGGTGGAGTGTGCTAAATCAGTGAATAAAACAAACTTAGGGAGGAGGCTTCTGATATTAACATGCATGAAACCAAGGCTTTTACAGTTACAGAAGTCAACAAATGATAGTGCCTGGGGAATAGGTGTGGTACTGGGGTCTACAGGGCCTGGATTAACCTCTACATCACCAGAGGAACAGAGGAGGAGTAGGATAAAGGTATGGCTAAAAGCTATTAGAACTGGTCGTCTAGTGCGTTATGAACAGAGAATAAAAGGAGCAGATTTTTGGGTGTGGTAGGATAGATTCAGGGCATAATGTACAGACAAGGGTATGGTAGGATGTGTTTACAGTGTAGGTAAACCTAGGCGTTGAGTGATGAGAGAGGTTTCGTCTCTGGTGGGACCAGTTAAGTCAGGTGAGGTCTCCACATCTGTGGGGGGTGGGACAAAAGAGCTATCTTAGGCAAGGTGAGCGGGACTGAAGGCTCTACAGCAAAATAAAACAATAAGGACTAGCTGAGACAGCTGTAGACAAGGCATATTGACATTAGAGAGAGGCATAAAGCAGTCACAGGTGTTGATCGGGGGAGCTAAGACAACAAAGGATAAATGGCGATGAATGAGCAGAGCGGGTCAGTTAGATACATACCGTACCTGAGTTCGAGGCAGGGGCCGACAGATTAACAAAATTAGGTACCGTGTTATTGAAACAGACCAGGGGGCATCAGCTGTGTAGCCGAGTGATCATAGGTTCCAAAGAACAGCAATAGGTGTGTCAGGGAGCCGTTCAGTAGTCAGTACTACGCTAGGCGAGTGGAAGACACGGCGCTTAGAAAGCTAGCGGGCCGGGGAAAAAAGATGGGTCTTCGGGCAACAGCGCAACGGAAAAGCCCATTGAGACCATATTTGGTAACCACTTCGGCAGACCAATCATGATGGATCGGCGGGGCTCCGCGTCGACAACAAAGGGTCCAGGCCAATTGGAAAAATAGTTATTGTAGCCCAGCTAGGCCCAGCTGGTATATGGGCCTAGCTCGTGGCTAGCTCAAGACTAACTGGTGCTTGCTTTGGGACAGAGGCGATAGCTAACAGTAGCCACTCAGTAGCAGCTAGCTAGCTGCAATGATGCGGTGTAATGATCCAGAGTGGCAGGAATCCGGTGATGTGGTAGGGGGAAGCAGTACGATATGCTCTGGGTTGATATCACGCTGTGCAGACTGGCATGTATTGTCCGAGCTAAAGCTGGCGGTGTCCGAGCTAAAAGGTGAAGACCGCTAGCCGTGGCTAACAAAGACTAGTAGCTAGTTAGCTGGCTAGCTCCTGACAGAGGTTCCAGTTATAAGGAATAAAAATAGCAGATCCATACCACATTGGGTGAGGCCGGGTTACAGGAAAGTACATTTAGTTTGTAGATAGAAAGTGAGATTAAAATGTATATGAGAAAATAATTTTAAAATGGCTATTTACACGGGATAAGACAAAGACAAACACTACACACGACCGACTGCTACGCCATCTTGGACTGTAACTCTGAGGGCACTGAAGGACGAGGTCAGAAAGCTGAGGTGTGACAGAGAGCAGGACACTCCCCCAGACAAGCCAGCATATCAGCCTACCTCAGACTCGGACCACAACCTCAACACCACAATGGGACAGACAACACAGGACCCACCAACTCAACAGACCCACACCCTCCTAAGGGCCCTCAAATGGTAAACACATTCAAGAGGATAAACTTTTTCTCAAACACAAAGTGGCTAAACTCTGGTGCCCAAACATTAGGCATGCCCTTGTGGGCCGAGCAGGGAAGGGTGGCAACACTCAAGGGAGTGATTGAAAAAACGTATTCCGCTTTCCCCTTTTCCACCCTGCTATCATGAAAATACTTTCACCCTGCCACCATACAGCTGGGGAATGCAAGCATTTCGCCAGTCTGTCTCAACACCTAATATATACCTGGCCCACCACTCCACCATGGACTTGAAAATCCTTTTACGACCAGGTCCACCTCTACAACTTTTGCCATTACACTGAAGGACATCACGCTCAACCGTAGCCCCAGCATCTCACACAGGAGAAACAGAGCAACGGACACCCCGCCCAGACCAGCAAGACAGCCTCTCTGTTTCTCTCTCTCTATGTTTCTCTCTCTCTGTTTCTCTCTCTCTGTTTCTCTCTGTCTCTATTTCTCTCTCTCTCCATTTCTGATCCTCCCTCTACGTTTCTCTCTGTTTCTCCATATTTCTCTCTGTTTCTCCCTGTGTTTCTGTTCCTTTCTCTCTGTTTCTCTGTTTCTCTGTTTCTCTCTCTATTTCTCTAGTTAATGCATTTTGTGTTTTAAATAGAGAAGTCTTCCTTCTGAGTCATAGTTACTAAAAGGTAACTGTCTCTGAAGGCTTATTTACCTGTCAATGACATAGTCTTCCTGTCTTGGCATCATATAGTTATTCCCTTATGCAGAAAGCTCAAATGTCATGTAAGAGATGTGCTCTCTGCTTGATGGAGGTCATTGGGTACGTTGGCCATCTCTACCTTCATGACATTCAGAATAGACTGATTAGGGAATGATTACCAATGTTCAAGAGACAAAGGGATACATATGGATCTGAGAGAGAGACTTGGACAATTATTTAAACACTCAATCTTTATTTAACATTGATTCATTATTGCAATAATGAAGTGTGTTGCCGAGAGCTGAACCTTACAGAGGAATGCTTAGTCATGGCTGGTTCCACCCCTCCCATGCAGATTGGGAGGCATCATGAGCCACCTTGGGTTCACCTTGTGGTTATCTGCAGCTGGTGTTGCTTTAACCCCCAACCTGGCTTAGTTTCCCAGATGGCAGGATGATTTGGAACAATGAGGGTTTTGTTCTACTCCTCCAGGCTATCTCTACCTCGGTTACACCTACCACATCTTGGGGAATGCAGTCTTTAGGTTTTATCACCAAGTCAACAGTCAACTCAAGCCTCAGAGGCCCAACTCAGTCCCACAGACTCATACTCATCAAAGCTATTTGATGCATAGACAGTATTATAACATAAACTTATAATTTTCTATCACACAAGGTTACAGTAGGTTAAGGTTTGCCTCTATGACAGTACTGGGGAGTTACGAAACTCTCGCTACCTTTACCTTTGCATTTAATTCTCACTCCGTCTGCAGAATCATCTGTTGTTATTTAGTTCTACTTCTACTACTCTCTCTTTTTCTCTTTCTCTCTGTTTCTATCTCTGTTTTCTCTCTCTGTTTCTCTCTCTCTCTGTTTCTCTCTCTCTATGTTTCTCTCTCTCTTTCTCTCTGTTTCTCTCTGTTTTCTCTCTCTCTTTCTGTTTCTCTCTCAAACTGTTTCTCTCTCTGGTTCTTTCTCTGTTTCTCTCTCTGTTTCTCTTTCTCTGTTTATCTCTGTTTCTCTCTCTTTCTGTTTCTCTCTCTCTGTTTCCCTCTCTCTATTTCTCTCATTAATTTACTTTGTGATTTAAATAGAGAAGTCTCCTTTCTGAGTCATAGTGGTCTGTAATTTGCATCTGTATGAGGGTAGGTAGACAACTAGAGGTAGATACTAAGTGACACACCGTGGTGAGAGTTTAAAGAGGAGTAACTCAGAGCAGAGAGAATTGTTTGTGTTGTGATCATGTCCAGTGCCCCAGAGCAGACCTCCAGTCAGAGAGATGGATCTCCATGCTCAATCACCAGAGAGCCGCTCGCTGCGGGCACCAGGGAGAATGACTCTTTGTTCCCTATCACAAATCAGACATCACCCTGGTTGAGGGCCCACTGGATTGAGGAGTTCCATAACTACTTTTTGCAATGCTACAGGTAGTTTACCAAAGTAACCAGAATCTTCAGTCATTTTGGTAATTAACAGACCCAAAAATTATTCATATATAGTATGTTTGTTATATCTGTGTCCATCTTTTCCTCGTCGACCATATGATTCAAGAGAAAATGTCCAAATTATTGAAAAAAGCATCTAATCAACAATGGCATTATTTTCAACTAACTCTTTTCACAACTGCCACCAGTTTGATGTCAAAACATTGACAAAAAATAAGTACTGATATAGTAAAATAAATACAAGTGTGTAAAAAGGATATTTCATGCTGAAACCCTCATTCTAAGTATCAATCATATTCACTAAGTTGATGGTTTATATTTAGGATAATGTTTTACAGCTTTGTCGTTCTATATACAGTACCTGTCAAAAGTTTGGACACACCTACTCATTCAAGGGTTTTTCTTTATTTGCACTATTTTCTACATTGTAGAATAATAGTGAAGACATCAAAACTATGAAATAACACATATGGAATCATGTAGTATTCCAAAAAGTGTTAAACAAATAAAAATATATTTTATATTTGAAATTCTTCAAAGTAGCCAACCTTTGCCTTGATGGCAGCTTTGCACACTCTTGGGATTCTCTCAACCAGCTTCACCTGGAATGCTTTTCCAACAGTCTTGAAGGAGTTCCCACATATGCTGAGCACTTGTTGGCTGCTTTTCCTACACTCTGTGGACTCATTAGACCAAAGGACACATTTCCACCAGTCTAATGTCCATTGCTCGTGTTTCTTGGGCCAAGCAAGTCTCTTCTTCTTATTGGTGTCCTTTAGTAGTGGTTTCTTTGCAGCAATAAAACCACGATGGCCTGATTCACACAGTCTCCTCTGAACAGTTGATGTTGAGATGTCCTGTTACTTGAACTCCGTGAAGCATCTATTTGGGCTGCAATTTGTGAGGCTGGTAACTCTAACAAACTTATCCTCTGCAGCACAGGTAACTCTGGGTCTTCCTTTCTTGTAGCAGTCCTCATGAGAGTCAGTTTCATCATAGCGCTTGATGGTTTTTGCGACTGCACTTGAAGAAACTTTCAAAGTTCTTGAAATGTTCCGTATTGACGGACCTTCATGTCTTAAAGTAATGATGGACTGTTGTTTTTCTTTGCTTATTTGAGCTGTTCTTGCCATAATATGGACTTGATATTTTACCAAATAGGGCTGTCTTCTGTATACCATCCCTACCTTGTCACAACACAACTGATTGGCTCAAACTCATTAAGATGGAAAGAAATTCCACAAATTAACTTTTAATAGGGCACACCTGCATGAAATGCATTCCAGGTGACTACATCATGAAGACTGATTGAGAGAATGCCAAGTGTGCAAAGCTGTCATCAAGGCAATAGTTGTTTATCCTGAAGAATCTAAAATAAAATAAAAATATTGTGTCCAAACTTTTGACTGGTACTGTATATATTTTTGATTGCATTTTTCTTATGTAATTATTTCATATATTTTACATGTGATAAGGTCACACAGAGGACCATAGATAATTACAGACACCTGTGATCATCTAAAGTACCCAAAAGGGCCACTAGATGTCCTCTGATAGATTACATAAAATCCTTGAAAGATACCAACATTCTGGTAGTTTACTGGTAAACTTAGAATGTTTCTAGTAATATACCCTCCCTTTGCAGCCCTAGCCACAAGACATGAAGAGTATTTTCAAAATAATTTAGCAAAATTCACTTCAGTAGCACATCAAAGGAATCTGATGACGGAGGGAGCTCCCCCATCCTCCCACTCCCTGCTTTGGTGCTCTACTGGAAGTGACCAATATGAATGATTTTCTTTCTGGTTTCCCTCATGCGTGACCAGGGATGGAAGGCACTGTACTCTCTTCTGCTTTGGTGTCCCTTGTTCCCTGTCAGATCCCTGTCAGATGTCCCTGTCACAGACAGGTCTGCTGCTAACAAGATGCCTTCTGCCTGGCCACAGAGTGATGAAGCTGAGAAGCTGACAAACTGACAGTCAGCGTGACTCACCATCATCAACCAGGCACAGCACTGGAACCAACACACACTCCAAATACACGCCCTAAATACACAATCTGAACACACACTCAGAATACAGAGGAAAGGACCACAATATATGAGTATCATGAATCAAATCTAGTAACAAACTGTGCTAAAATGAGAATAAGATGTATTGTAAACAAAAAAAGTTCAATTTTAAGCTACAATCTGCATATAAGTGTGAGTGATGTGACTGATATCCACAGTATCCTGGGCCTAATCTACTTGGATTCAATCTGCTCTCTCTCTCTACTGCTGTGGGGTGGTTAGTCTCTGCAGGGAGCTGGGTGCAGGAGACACTCCAGTCAGCCTTGATCAAACACAAGTAGGCAGGTTTGTTCTCACTTCCCCTCACTCCCACACAGCTGAGAGCTCTCTGAGAGACAAGGCCAGATGTGGCCAGCACTGATCTCTATCTGAGGGGGTCTGAAGTCCTAGATGGGTGTTGTACATTTTCCCCCAAAGTGTTGTTCCGCCTCGGATGTAACGCATGGACTTCTTATAAGATCTGTGGAGAGTATTTTGGGTCCTGACCCTTCTTTGTGATGAAGGCTTGTCTGTAGTATTGATGATGCTGTAGCTACATATGTTCTGGACACAATCTATTACAGTGCTGGTAGTACTGGGTTTATAGTCCAGAAAGTACTGGGTTTATGTGTGATTCAAAACTTGTAAAAGCGGCACATGATTTTAAAAAATCTTTAACCGAAGTTATGAGATTTAGCATCGAAATCACAGTGCATCTTGGGTAACTTCCCAAGCAACTTTACTTATGTGGGTTTCCTGATGGCAGGAACTGATACCCCCTTCCACCACCTTCCTTCCTTATTTACCTGGAGGGGATTTATCATAGGAGATGGTGAGAGAGAAAGAGGAAAATAGAAAATGAGGAGAGTAGGGAGATAATACAGTATGTTGGTATGAGAGTAGGGAGATAATACAGCATGTTGGTATGAGAGTAGGGAGATAATACAGTATGTTGGTATGAGAGTAGGGAGATAATACAGTATGTTGGTATGAGAGCAGGGAGATAATACAGTATGTTGGTATGAGAGTAGGGAGATAATACAGTATGTTGGTATGAGAGTAGGGAGATAATACAGTATGTTGGTATGAGAGTAGGGAGATAATACAGTATGTTGGTATGAGAGTAGGGAGATAATACAGTATGTTGGTATGAGAGTAGGGAGATAAAGCAGTATGTTGGTATGAGAGTAGGTATGAGAGCTGAACATTTAAATAAGGAAGAAAAGGAAAATGTGAGACAAGGAGGAGATAATGGTGTATGTGTTTGTCTGTGCGCGTGCATGCGTGCGTGCGTGTGTGTGTGTGAGAGAGAGAAAGAGAGCATGTGTGTGTTAATAGGGCTTGCAGAGGAACAGGCACACAGAGCTCCCAGGCAGCAGCTAGATGTAATATAAATCCACAGAGCCTCCTTCTGTTGTAATCAGCAGTGTGATGGTGCGATCACACCTCCTCTCTAGACCTCACAAACAACTCCTCCTTTTCTCCTCACGTCTCTCCACTCCCTTGTTCCTCTCTCTCTCTCTCTCTCTCTCTCTCTCTCTCTCTCTCTCTCAATTCAATTCAATTTAAGGACCTTATTGGCATGGGAAACATTATGGTGGAAAAAATTACAAACAGTCTTGAAGGAGTTCCCACATATGCTGAGCACTTGTTGGCTGCTTTTCCTTCACTCTGCGGTCCAACTCATCCTAAACAATCTCAATTGGGTTGAGGTCGGGTGATTGTGGAGGCCAGCTCATGTGATGCAGCACTGCATTGGCTGTAAGCTTTCAACCAAACGTTCGGGTGTCTGTGCTTCAAAACATTCGTGGCTGCCCTGGCCTGCCATTCACCAGAGTGTCTGCATGTGGCAACCATTCCAGTACCTGCAAACTGAGACAAGGACATCTTTTGGCGATATCGCACAGTGTTTCACCAGTTGGAGTCACCGGGTCAGTGGCGGGACTGATGCCGTTAGTTGCATTGTAAGGAGTTTCAGCCCCCCTCTGAATGTTAATGCTTTGTTTCCTGAGACAGTTGCGGTGCTTGCGGAAGTGTCTGAAGGACAAGATAAGCTAATCTTAGCTACAGTATCGCATGACTCCAAGGAGGAGGGAAGTTGCTCACTCACAGAGACTGCTGGCACGAAATCATGAAAATAATAGTCTATCATGTTTGCTGATTGTATGTGGCAAGATATCGTAATATCTGCTTGAGTCAGATTCTGCTCCAAGAGGTATTGAAACGTCTTTTCCCCAAGAGGTTCTGTCGACAGATATTCCTTGTGAATGACTGTGTTGCAGCTAGCGTTAGGAGAAGAAAGTGTGGTCAGTGGAGACGGCACGGTTACTTGTGACCACAATTGGTTGTTTTTTGGCGCTTCTGTACTTCTCTTAGCAGAACTTCTAGACAGCATTGGTCTACGATTTGATTGTCATTGAACCCTTTGTTACCCTTGTGTCCTGACCCTTTGTGTGGGTTGGGTGCAGGAACGAAGCGATCAGGTTGATTATAGTGGAGTCGTTTCGCTGGTAACGTTCTTTATAGTTATTTTGACCGCGGTGGTTATTGGTATTGTGGTTTAGTGGTAGATACCTGTCACGTCCTGATCATAGAAAGCCTGTATTTTCTATGGTAGAGTAGGTCAGGGCGTGACTAGGGGTGTTTAGTCTAGTTTATTATTTCTATGTGGGGTACTAGGTTTATTTTTCCATGTTGGTGTTTATGTATGATTCCCAATTAGAGGCAGCTGGTAATCGTTGTTTCTATTTGGGGATCATACTTAAGTTGCTGAGAGTTTCACCTAGTAATAAAAAGATCTTTGAGTCCCGGTAGTCAATGCACGGGCACAGGGTCTTGTCCTTTTTTCACACGAAGAAGAACCCTGCACCAGCGGGAGAGGAAGAGGGACGGATAAATCCTGCAGCTAGGAAGTCCCCCATGTAGGCCTCCATAGCCTTGGTCTCCAGTCCCAACAGAGGGTACAGACGTCCCCGGGGCAGTGTGGTGCTAGGGAGAAGGTCAATCCCGCAGTCATAGAGTCTTTGTGGTGGAAGCGAAGTTGCCCGGGCCTTGCTTACCACCTCCCAGAGGTCCTGGTACACCGCAGGGAAGGCGGAGAGGTCCAGGGCACCTTCCAAGCCCCCAGGAAGATGTCTCGGGGCAGGTTGCACTGACTTCAGACAATGGGCGTGGCAGAACGGACTCCAGCCCATGACGGCACCCGTAGACCAGTTGATGAGGAGATTGTGTCACTGAGCCAGGAGAATCCCAAAACCCCGGGAATCTGAGGAGACTTGATGAGCAGAAGTTGAATATTTTTGCTTTGATTCCCTGACACCCGTAGGTTGATGGTAGTGGCATTATGTGTGACCCGCGCCCATCCAGTACTCTAACATCCATGGGAATGGAGCGGGGCTGAGTGTGGATGTTCAGCTCGGAAGCCAGGTAGTGTCCAAAAAGCTCTCATCGGCTCCAGAGTCAATGAGGACCTGGAGAGACTTAGACTGGTTTCCCCACAGCAAAATGGCATGAAAAGGGATGCAAGAAAGGGAAGCAGAAAGGTTCTCCATATGGCCAACCAAAGTAATTTCTCCTACTGGTGAGCCTAGTCTTTTTAAAGGACAAGAGGACATAAAATGATCAAGAGTTCCGCAATACAGACAACTGTTCATGTTGATCCTGTATTGCCGTTCCGGTGGCGACAGCCCAGCTCTGCCTAGTTGCACAGGCTCGGGAATCGCTGACTCGGCCATCTTCTGTGACTCTCAGGGGAGGTCGGGAAGCCTCTGGTTCTCTCGGCAATGGGACCGTCGGGGACTTCCGGGATGACTCTGAAACAAAGTGGAATCTCTGGATGTGCGAGCAAAATCAAATTTCCTCTCCCTCCGCCGTTCCCATAATCACCCATCAATACAGATGGTCAACATGATGGGGGAATCGAGATCTGTAGGTAACTCCAGAGCAGCAAGCTCGTCCTTGGCCTCCTCCGAGACACCGTGCAGGAACATATCAAACAGCGCTTCCTGGTTCCAAGCACTCTCCGCTGCCAATGTGCGGAAATCCACTGCATAGTCTGCCACACTGTGTGAATCCTGCCAAAGCTGGATTAGCTTCCGGGCAGCTTCACTCCCAGAGAACGGGGCATAAAAACCTTCTTCACCTCTCCCATGAACCCCTCCAGACTAACGCATATGGCCGGCTGTTGTTCCCATACAGCAGTAGCCCAGGTGAGAGGCCTCCCGGACATCAGCGTGATGAGGTAGGCTATCTTGGAGCGATCCGAGAGGAAGGAATAGGGCTGAAGCTCAAAGACGAGGGCACACTGAGCTAGAAATGCCTGACAGGTGCTCGGCTCTCCATTGAAGCGTTCTGAGGGAGGTAAGTGGGGCTCCCGAGAAGGTGGAGTGACCGATGAGACAATGCTGCTCACAGCTGAGTTACTGAGGGGCTGTGGGGTTACCATCGTGGTAAGCTGCCTCCCAGACAACCCGCAAAATGTTGGACTCCCGGTAATGGCGTTCAGCCAACGATTGGACCCCCTCCATAAGGCCACAAAGCAATTCCTTGTGCCTACCGATGGTAACTCCTTGGGATGAGATGGCGTTGCACAGCTAGCCCGGGTCTGCTGGGTCAGTCATGGCCAGTTTGTACTATCATGTTTCAGGTAAGACCCAAATGCAGACTGTGTCGAAGTAAAATGTTTATTACAGCGACAGGGGCAGGAAACAGATCAGGGTGTGACAGTTTGAATGGTAATAGCTCTTCCATTCCTGTTTCAGTGAGTAGGCCAAAGTAAGCTGAACGAGTCCACTTGGGCGCTTAGAGTACATATTTGAGAAACATGAGTGTCACACTTGCTCCATTCGGCCTCATACTTATCTGTCATGGTTTGCAGGTAGAGGTCTTGAGTGCGGAGCGAGAGATTCAGTGATGAGATTTCCTCCACTTGCTTAGAGATAATTTTGTCCATATTCCTCACCTGGGTTCTCTCATCATTCATTTGGTCAGTGACTTCAATGAGTTCCTTTGTTTTGTCATCCAACTTGGTCATTGTGTTCATTAACTTCATTGGGATTCGTTCTCTTTCTATTCTAATGAAAACTGTATTGTCCGGTTGAAATATTATTGAATATTTATGATAAAAAGATCCTAAGGTGTAACGATTGTCTGTGGTGGAAGAAGGTGAGGACCAAAGCGCAGCGTGGTAAGTGTTCATATTTTTTATAAAATAACTGAACACTGAACAAAACAATAAACGACAAATGAACAGTCCCGTAAGGTGAATGGAAAAAACACTAAACAGGAAATAATCACCCACAAAACACAGGTGGGAAAAGGCTACCTAAGTATGATTCTCAATCAGAGACAACGAACGACACCTGCCTCTGATTGAGAACCATACCAGGCCAAACACAAAACCACAACATAGAAAAAATAACATAGACTACCCACCCCAACTCACCCCTGACCAAACTAAAACAAAGACATAACAAAGGAACTAAGGTCAGAACATGACATAAGGTTTGATTATTAACATCGTTTGACATGTTTCTACGAACTTTAATGGAACTTGTTTTACTTTTCGTCTGGATGTTGGGAGCGCGGTTTGTGCCTTTGGATTACTGAACTAAACGCACGAACAAAACGGAGGTATTTGGACATAAAGAGGGACTTTATTGAACAAAACAAACATTTATTGCTGTAACGTGGTGTCGTGTCTCTGGCTATGCCGGATTAAGTGATATGACATGCTATTCTGTAAAATCCTTTCTCTGTAATTAATATTACCTGATTGAGCTAATCATGTAAATGTAATTAACTAGAGAGTCAGGGCACCATAAAATAATATTTATAGAGTTATTATCTTCCGAATAAACTCTTAACTTTTTATGGCTGCAGGGGCAGTATTGAGTAACTTGGATGAAAAGGTGCCCATTGTAAACGGCCAGCTCCTCAGTCTCAGTTGCTAATATATGCATATTATTATTAGTATTGGATAGAAAACACTCTAAATTTTCCAAAACTGTCAAAATATTGTCTGTGAGTATAACAGAACTGATATTGCAGGTGAAACCCTGAGGAAAATCAAAACAGGAAGTGGCTTCTATTTTGAAAACTCCATGTTCCATAGCCTCCCTTTGCTCCATTTAAAGGGATATGAACCAGATTCCTTTTCTTATCACATCCTCAAGGTGTCAACAGTCTTCAGACATAGTTTTAGGCTTTATTTTGAAAAATTTGCCAGAACGATAACATCGCGTCAAGGGTTCACATGAGTTTTGCTCGCGCAACAGAATTTGGACAGCCATTGTTTTCCCCTCTCCTACTGTAGAAGACATTTGCGGTTGATATATTATCGATTATATATTTTAAAAACAACCTGAGGATTGATTATAAAAAAACGTATGACATGTTTCTGTGGACATCTGCGTTGTCGTGACCACTCTTTCCTAGGGATTTCTGAACATAACAAACGGAGGTATTTTGGATCTAAAAATAATATTTATGGAACAAAAGGAACATTTGTTGTGTAACTGGGAGTCTCCTGAGTGAAAACATCCGAAGATCATCAAAGGTAAACAATTAATTTGATTGCTTTTCTGATTTTCGTGACCGAGCTACCTGATGCTAAGTGTACTTAATGTTTATCGTGCGATCGATAAACTTACACAAATGCTTGGATTGCTTTCGCTGTAAAGCATAATTTCAAAATCTGACACGACAGGTGGATTAACAAAAGGCTAAGCTGTATTTTCCTATATTGCACCTGTGATTTCATGAATATAAATATTTATAGGAATATTTATTGTATGTAGCGCTATGCTATTCAGCGATTGTTGATGACACTTATCCCGATATCAGGATTGCAGCCATTACAAGTTAAAGACCTAGTAATATTTTACATCAATATCAGTCAATATTAATCGTCACCTTAAAAAAATATGCAATCAACCAACCCGGATCCGGGATCGTGAATACAGCCTCAAATCTCATTACCATAATATAACGTTAACTATTCATGAAAATCGCAAATGAAATGAAATAAATATGCTAAAAAATGCTCTCAATGTCAGGAGAAATAAATAGCCTTTTGTTTACAACACTGTCATCTCAGATTTTCAAAATATGCTTCTCAACCATAGCAAAACAAGCATTTGTGTAACAGCATTTAGCGTTAGCATAGCATTTAGCATTAGCATTCAGCAGGCAACATTTTCACAAAAACCAGAAAACCATTCAAATAAAATAATTTACTTGCTTCAGAAGACGTGGAAGGTTTGAAGAACTTCTGATGTTTTCAATGAGGAGACTCTCAGTTAGATAGCAAATGTTCAGTTTTTCCTGAAAGATTATTTTGTTTAGGAGAAATCACTCCATTTTGTTGCAGCCATGTTTAAAGCTAATAAAAAAATGTATCCAGGATTGTGTAAATCTATCAGCAAGCTCATTAGCATAACACAACGTTAACTATTCCTGAAAATCGCAAATGAAATGAAATCAATATGCTAGCTCTCAAGCTTAGCCTTTTGTTAACAACACTGTCATCTCAGATTTTCAAAAATATAGCAAAACAAGCATTTGTGTAACAGTATTGATAGCTAGCGTTAGGATTTAGCGTTAGCATTCAGCAGGCAACATTTTCACAAAAACCAGAAAACCATTCAAATAAAATCATTTACCTTTGAAGAACTTTGGATGTTTTCAATGAGGAGACTCTCAGTTAGATAGCAAATGTTCAGTTTTTCCTGAAAGATTATTTGTGCAGGAGAAATCATTTACCTTTGAAGAACTTCGGATGTTTTCAATGAGGAGACTCTCAGTAAATGTTTTCTGCGTCATGTTTGGCTACCAAAAAAAATAAAAAATTCATTCATCCAAACGCCAAACTTTCTTCCACATTAACTCCATAATATCGACTGAAACATGGTAAACGTTGTTTAGAATCAATCCTCAAGGTGTTTTTCACATATCTCTTCATGATATATCATTCCTGGAAGTCTCCTCTCTGTCTCAATCACATGGATGAATGCGAGCAGCTTGGAGATTACGCAACAATTTCAACAAAGGACACCGGACGGACCCCTGGTAAATGTAGTCTCTTATGGCCAATCTTCCAATGATATGCCTACAAATACGTCACAATGCTGCAGACAACTTGGAGAAACGATAGAAAGGGCAGGCTAATTCGTGGCGCTTTCACAGCCATATAAGGAGACAATGAAAAACAGAGCGTCAAAAATCCTGCTCATTTCCTGTTTGAAGTTTCATCTTGGTTTCGCCTGTAGCATCAGTTCTGGGGCACGCACAGATAATATCTTTGCAGTTTTGGAAACGTCAGAGTGTTTTCTTTCCAAAGCTGCCAATTATATGCATAGTCGAGCATCTTTTCGTGACAAAATATTGCGCTTAATACGGGCACGTTTTTTTATCCAATAATGACATAGCGCCCCCATAGGTTGAAGAGGTTAATTCAGTCTCATCTGAAAGTCGTAAATTATTGGTTATCTTCACGAACCATGGCTAACAAGTTGAATCAGCAATGCAAAATTGGGTTTAATTATGTATTTACTAAATACCTAAGTAATCACACAGAATTACATATACAAAGAATGAATCATACCTTGATTACAAATTACGTCATAAAGGAAAACGTCCCTAGCGGGCGGAACAGATATGACAGCTGGTCACACAAAAGGAAAGGGGCTGGGTTTTGAATGAAAGCGCGGGAAGACTGAGGACCAAAGAAATTGATCGGACCTTGTAAAGCTATGCTATCGTAAATACAGAATCTTATGCATTTTAAATAACCGCCCATTTGGAAAAGGAAAATGCAAGAAATATTTACTCTGAGCAGTGCTTCAATAGGTTGATCGTAGATGGAAGGCAGTGTTGCACAACAGAGATCTCCCATGTCCTTTTAAGAATATGTATTGTGGTTGAATGGGTACGTTGCCGTACCGTCGTGTGTTTGGTAGAGAGATACTTTGTCCGTCCTTTCCTAACCCACGTTTACAGCTGCTGCTGCTCACTCAACGGCTAGGAGGTATCAATTCTTTAGTGAATAGGAGTTCAAAGTTCATACCAAGTTGCCATACTTTAAGCTCACGTTAAAGTTGGCTTAGTTCTGTAGTTTGATATTAGCCCTTTTAACGTATGGACCGTCGTCCTCATGTCCTGGGGAACACAAATGTAAAATAAGGGCTTATGTGGTAGGGAGAGAAGGGCGTGTTTCATAGTTCACAACCAATGTCTGTCCACATGGGCGGGGCCACTGAGTTGAGCCTAGTTCACTTATGAAAACCAATTCTCTAATTTAGAAGTTAAAATTACATTTAATCTGTTCACAAATAGTTTAATATTTAAACATTTAAATTGCACAACAATTCCATGTGAATCTGATAACTATGTGTAGACTTTCCAAGATACAGTTTATGTCATCCTATCATCAGTAATAATGTCTCAGATGACAACTGATCTGAAATCATATTCCTTAAGTACATATAGTACGCATATTTTCAACTGGTTGGATTACCGAAATATGGTTCTGTTAACCACCCTTTTGATGTTACCCGACTCTCTATGTTAACAAAGGGCTTTCCAAGAGTCACTCTGTAGAGTAGAGCGAGGAAAGGGATTTATGGAGGTCATAAACCTCACCAACATGCCAACGTCATGACACCGCTAACTAGCTAAGAATTTCACATCGGTTACACTCACCCCCCTTTTGACCTCATCCTTTTCTGCAGCAACCAGTGATCCGGGTCAACAGAATCAATGGAACAGTTTTGCTTCCGTCCATCTCCTCGCCCCTACCTGGGCTCGAACCAGGGACCTTCTGCAAACATCAACATCTGACTGACACCCACAAAGCATCATTACCCATCGCTCCACAAAAGCCGCTGCACTTGCAGAACAACGGAAACAACTACTTCAAGGTCTCAGAGCAAGTGACGTCACCTATTAAAACGCTATTAGCGCACTGCTAACTAGCTAGTCATTTCACACAGGTTACACTCACCCCTTTTTTATATGTGTGTTTATTGAAACTACCAATGTATTTACCAATTGACCCTGCCCACAACTACAGCAAATGCTGACAAACAACTTCAACTCAAAAGATACACTATATATACAAAAGTATGTGGCACACATTCAAATTAGTGCATTTGGCTATTTCAGCCACACCCGTTGCTGAAAAGTGTATAAAATAGAGCATACAGCCATGCAATCTTCATAGACAAACATTGGCAATATAATGACCTTACTGAAGAGCTCAGTGACTTTCAAGGTGGCATCGTCATAGGAGCCACCTTTCAAACAAGTAAGTTCGTCAAATTTCGGCCCTGCTAGAGCTGCCCCGGTCAACTGTACGTGCTGTTATTCTGAAGTAGAAACATCTAAGAGCAACAATGGCTCAGCTGCGAAGTGGTAGGCCACACAAGCTGACAGCAGAACAGGACCACCGAGTGTTAAAAATTGTCTGTCCTCAGTTGCAACACTAACTACCGTGTTCCAAACTGCCTCTGGAACCAACGTCAGAGGGAGCTTCATGAAATGGGTTTCCATGGCCAAGCAGCCGTACACAAGCCCAAGATCACCATGCGCAATGCCAAGCATCGGCAGGAGTGGTGTAAAGCTCGCCGCTGTTGGACTCGCTGTCATTAGAGCAGTGGAAACGGGTTCTCTGTTATAGAAACTGTTATAGAAAATGATTTTGGGCAGGTGACCAAATACTTTTGGCCATGTAGTGTACATAGAATTGCAATACATATCGTATTTGCAGCTAAGTATTGTGATAACATTGTATTTTGAGGTCCCTGGCAAATCCCAGCACTAGTAGTAATGTGTACCCTCCCCATCCCACTCTCTCCACCCTTCCATCCCTCTTTCCCTCTATCTGTCTCTCAGTCCGTATCTGTTGACTGGTCTGTATTAGGGAGTAACTCATCTCTGAGCTGACACAAGTCTACTGGGCTCAGTTAAGGATCCAAGCCATGAATAAATGAATAAAACAAATGATAATAAGATAGTTCATTTTATTTAGAGCGCTCACTGTGTGTGTTTGTGTGTCTGCCACCAGAACGTGCCATTACAATTTTAGCACTTCTTGTGGAATCCCTAATTTAGTCCATCGACCACTGAATTTGCATAGTCTGCATTCATATTTCATATATTAAATGATAATATTAAATGTGTTGGTTCGATAGCACAGTTGAATAGACACTATGCATAAACCTTCCTGTTTTTGGCAGTGCTTCTCCAATCAGAGTCTGGAGGACAGGAGTGTTGCAGATTAATAATTCTGTCTGCCTGTTTATTTAGATTTCACAGCACTGGTGTCAGTGCACAGAGCGTCATATCAAGGTGGCTGTACTGGTACTTTGGCCCAGGGTTTCAATCTTAAATCAGGGCTGCATATTCCTCTCCGCTACGCCCCTCTTCTTGTCATTATTTATGTAGTAGACTGCTAGTCTGTCTCTGCTTTAACATTTGGGTAGATTGTGCTCTCACTTTAACAATTCATATCATATTTCTTTTTACTACCCCAACACAGACACACTGGAGTTATGACCAGAGAACCTGCATACACACTCCTCTCCTCTTTCTCTCCCCTTCCCTCTCTCCCTCTGTTTCTCTCAAGCAGTGATCATGCGACAAATCCTCCTCCACTTCGGTCACTTTGTAAATCTGTCTCTGTGCATCTATCTCTTATCCTCCCCCTAGATGTGGGAATGTGATTCAACAGATGTCAGTGTGATTGAAACAATCAATAGAGATTAGTGCGACACTCATATCAGCCGTGGTTCTATAGATCTGTACTTCATTAGTCTGATAAAACACACACACTTAAAGTTCTGTCGCTCTGTGCTCCTGTCTCATGTCTTTAATTGTGCGAGTGATTAGGTGGCGCAGGTGCTCCCCTGCCGTCAGAGGGAAGGTCAGAGATGTCTTGTGTGTGTGTGCGTGCGTGCGTGCATGTTTGCAAGTCAGTGAGTGTATGTCCCTGCACAAGTCTGACGTGTCTGGATTGATTAAAACAGAGCCAACGAGTTCAGCCATACCAATGAGCCCAGTGCTGCTCCTCACTCAATCAGAGGAGACATATAATAGACCAATCCTCAGAGGACAGATTACACAGCCGCTAGGCCTGGCTCTCGCTCTAACGCCGGGTGAGAGGGAACATACACACTGGCACAGTCATGCACACACACACTCACGCACGTACGCATACACACACACACTCAAAGGTCCAGTCCCGCACAGCTTCTTTACCAGAGATGATATGAGTCATGCAGTTAGTTATATGAGCCATACATAAACACAATGGATTGTCTTAACTCCATAACACTTAGTGAGTAGTGAGTAGTGAGCAGTGAGATCTCAAAGTGTGTTACATGTACAGGGATTCTCTGTAGTACTAAACAGTTTTAGCTACTCATATGGTCATATATTTGTCGATTTTGATGTGATAACCTGAAGTATTGGGACTCTCAACACGTTGTTTCATCAATGGAACATTCATGAGCTCAATGTTTATCTCATCTGTCACTCGTGTATGTACTGCTTGAATCTTGAACAAAGTGAATATGTTTTGAATGAATCTATCACCTGTCTAGTTTATGACTACCTCCTGCAGGTATCTTTAGTGCTATCAATCAACCACACTGATGGAACACCCTCAGTACAATCAACTCTCAGGTTGTCATAGTGAAGCTGCTGATGCACCTATTGCCATGGACCCCTGCCCCCGCCAGACTTGTGTGAGTAGGGGATTGTTTGTCGGGTGTCTGGAGTACAGTGTCAGGGATAGGGCAAGGGTCACTGTCACGTATTCCCCTGGTACTGCTGCTGATTTCATGCACCAGCTCCGGAGGTCTACATCACTAGCTTCTAGGAGTCAGTGAACTGTTTCAGTACGCAGACCTGGTTCCGATTCCTCCTGATTAGTAATTGTATATATGTGCCCTCTGTTCACCATTGTTTTGTCTCATTACGCACACCTGGTTCCCATTCCTCCTGAGTAGTAATTGTATATATGTGTCCTCTGTTCATCATTGTTTTGTCTCATTACACACACCTGGTTCCCATTCCCCCTGATTAGTAATTGTATATATGTTCCCTCTGTTCACCATTGTCTTGTCTCATTACACACACCTGGTTCCCATTCCCCCTGATTAGTAATTGTATATATGTTCCCTCTGTTCACCATTGTCTTGTCTCATTACACACACCTGGTTCCCATTCCCCCTGATTAGTAATTGTATATATGTTCCCTCTGTTCACCATTGTCTTGTCTCATTACACACACCTGGTTCCCATTCCTCCTGAGTAGTAATTGTACACCTGGTTCCCATTCCTCCTGAGTAGTAATTGTATATATGTGTCCTCTGTTCACCATTGTTTTGTCTCATTACACACACCTGGTTCCCATTCCTCCTGAGTAGTAATTGTATATATGTGCCCTCTGTTCACCATTGTCTTGTCTCATTACACACACCTGGTTCCCATTCCTCCTGAGTAGTAATTGTATATATGTGTCCTCTGTTCACCATTGTTTTGTCTCATTACACACACCTGGTTCCCATTCCTCCTGAGTAGTAATTGTATATATGTGCCCTCTGTTCACCATTGTCTTGTCTCATTACACACACCTGGTTCCCATTCCTCCTGAGTAGTAATTGTATATATGTGCCCTCTGTTCACCATTGTCTTGTCTCATTACACACACCTGGTTCCCATTCCTCCTGAGTAGTAATTGTATATATGTGTCCTCTGTTCATCATTGTTTTGTCTCATTACACACACCTGGTTCCCATTCCTCCTGAGTAGTAATTGTATATATGTGCCCTCTGTTCACCATTGTCTTGTCTCATTACACACACCTGGTTCCCATTCCTCCTGAGTAGTAATTGTATATATGTGTCCTCTGTTCATCATTGTTTTGTCTCATTACACACACCTGGTTCCCATTCCTCCTGAGTAGTAATTGTATATATGTGCCCTCTGTTCATCATTGTTTTGTCTCATTACACACACCTGGTTCCCATTCCTCCTGAGTAGTAATTGTATATATGTTCCCTCTGTTCACCATTGTCTTGTCTCATTACACACACCTGGTTCCCATTCCTCCTGAGTAGTAATTGTATATATGTACCCTCTGTTCACCATTGTTTTGTCGGTTATTGTTCCCATGTCCGTTGGCCTTTGAGTACCTGTGCTTTGTTATTTCGGCTTACGTGCTGCGTGTATTGTGCACTTGTTATTTGTGCACTCCTCTGTATTTATTAGAGGTTTTAACTCACATTTTTGTTTGGGTTACATCCCTGTGTCTTTGTATACATGTTTGTTTTGGGCTTCGTCCCCGTGCCTTTTCATGGCATGTTGTATATTTTGGGTGGAGTATTAAACCACCCTATTACGAATTCCTGCGCCTGTCTCCAATCATTTATACAATGTGACAGTCAGCTGCAGCTGTTATTGCTAATTGGTTGTGATGAGTACAGCTCTCTCATACTGTGTCAGAAGTGTTCAAATCATAAATGAATTTCTTAATATGCATTTAGGAAAATTTTATTTTTGGCCACATTTGTCATTACTGTATGCATCCTCATGCATTTCCTTATTCCTCTTTCGTGGCTGGCTACATTCTTTTCCACAGTAGTGTAACAGTCAGTATGATTAGAATGGAGAGAATAGAACATAGACATTGGTATAAAGAGGGGGTGAGTTATTGCGGCGGCCATTAGGGTCTAACTGGAGGTGGGAGACTTTAACAGAACTCATTAATAAGAGGGAAAGTAGCTGAGACTCAAAGTGGCGTGTCCTATTAGTGGAACTTAAACAGTAGGAGAATCAGGGTTTATCCAACGGGGGCTTTGGCCTGGCTAAGTGACTGTCAACCTGCCTGCCTGGGGAGACACTCAACGGAGAGAAAACCGCCAAGAAACAGGTATTATTCCTCCACACTGCTAATTTTCCCAGACTCATTAATCAGTTCCAACTAAAGTTGACTTGCTCTTTCACACGGCGTACAGTGCCTTAGCATTTTTCCTATTTTGTTGCATTACAACCTGTCATTTAAATTTCATGTAATGGACATGTAATGGACATACACAAAATAGTCCAAATTGGTGAAGTGAAATTTAAAAAATAACTTGTTTCAAAAAATAAAAAATAAATAAATGGAAAAGTGGTGTGTGCATATGTATTCACCCCCTTTGCTATGAAGCCCCTAAATAAGATCTGGTGCAACCAATTACCTTCAGAAGTCACATAATTAGTTAAATAAAGTCCACCTGTGTGCAATCTAAGTGTCACATGATCTCAGTATATATACACCTGTTCTGAAAGGCCTCAGAGTCTGCAACACCACAAAGCAAGGGGCACCACCATGAAGACCAACGAGCTCTCCAAACAGGTCAGGGACAAAGTTGTGGAGAAGTACAGATCAGGGTTGGGTTATAAAAAAATATTCCAAACTTTGAACATCCCACGGAGCACCATTAAATCATTATTAAAAATAGAAAGAATATGGCACCACAACAAACCTGCCAAGAGAGGGCCACCCAGCAAAACTCACAGACCAGGCAAGGAGGGCATTAATCAGAGAGGCAACAAAGATACCAAACATAACACTGAAGGAGCTGCAAAGCTCCACAGTGGATATTGGAGTATCTGTCCATAGAACCACATTAAGCCATACACTCCACAAAGCTGGGCTTTACGGAAGAGTGGTCAGAAAAAAAGCCATTGCTTAAAGAAGAAAATAGGCAAACACATTTGGTGATCGCCAAAAGGCATGTGGGCAACTCCCCAAACATATGGAAGAAGGTACTCTGGTCAGATGTGTCTAAAATTTAGCTTTATGGCCATCAAGGAAAACGTTATGTCTGGCGCAAACCAAACACCTCTCATCACCCCGAGAACATCATCCCCAGTGAAGCATGGTGGTGGCAGCATCATGCTGTGGGGATGTTTTTCCATCAGCAGGAACTGGGAAACTGGTCAGAATTGAAGGAATGATGGATGGCTATAAATACAGGGAATTTCTTGAGGGAAACCTGTTTCAGTCTTCCAGAAATTTGTGACTGGGTCGGAGGTTCACCTTCCAGCAGGACAATAATCCTAAGCATACGGCTAAAGCAACACTTGAGTAGTTTAAGGGGAAACATTTAAATGTCTTGGAATGGCCTAGTCAAAGCCCAGACCTCAATCCAATTGAGAATCTGTGGTATAACTTAAAGATTGCTGTACAGCAGTGGAACCTATCCAACGTGAAGTATCAGGAGCAGTTTTGCCTTGAAGAATGGGTGTGGCTAGATGTGCCAAGCTTATAGAGATATACCCCAAGAGACTTGCAGCTGTAATTGCTGGAAAAGGTGGCTCTACAAAGTATTGTCTTTGGGGGGGTTAATAGTTATGCACGCTCAAGTTTTCCGTTTTTTAATCTTATTTCTTGTTTGTTTGATAATAAAAAATATTTTTCATTTTCAAAGTGGTAGGCATGTTATGTAAATCAAATGATACAACCCCCCAAAAATGATGTAAATCCAATGATACAACCCCTCAAAAAAAAAAAATTTAAATTCCAGGTTGTAAGGCAACAAAATAGGAAAAATGCCAAGGGGGGTGAATAGTTTTGCAAGCCACTCTATATATACAATGATTTGTTCTCTGAGCTGAGTCGTGGGGGTTTAGACAGAAATATACAAGATGACACTGATCCAGCTGTTTTTTTTTACTTGTTGTAATTTAAATGTATGAAAAAGTATTACACTCTCCGAAAAACAACTAAAATGGTTCATTTTTATTTATTTATTTTTATTTCACCTTTATTTAACCAGGTAGGCCAGTTGAGAACAAGTTCTCATTTACAACTGCGACCTGGCCAAGTTAAAGCAAAGCAGGCGACAAAAACAAGTCAGAGTTAAACATCAGCTATCCCTGTGGAGAACCCTTTGAAGAACCCTTTTGGGTTCGAAGTAGAACCCTTTTGGTTCCAGGTAGAACCTTTTCGGAACCCTTTTCATAGAAGATTCTACATGGAATTCAAAAGGGTTCTTCAAAGGGTACTCCCACAGGGACAGCCGAAGAACCAATTTGGAACCTCTTTTTTTCTGAGAGTTTAGGCTGTCAGGGCCACTGTGAGTGGTGACGTTTGATGGCATAGGTGTTGGGTATTGGGTGTTGTATAAGGGCTCTGTTTTTAAGGCAATCTCTAATGACACCCTATTCCCCATATACACTGATTATACCAAACTTTAGGAATACCTTCCTAATATTTAGTTGCACACCCCATGCTGGCACGTTGACTCCAATGCTTCTCACAGTTGTGTCAAGTTGGCTGGATGTCCTTCGGGTGATGGACCACTCTTGATACACATGGGAAACTGTTGAGAGTGAAAAACCCAGCAGCATTGCAGTTCTTGACACAAAGAGCTGCGCCTGGCACCTATTACCATACCCAGTTCAAAGGCACTTTTTTTGTCTTGCCCATTCACCCACTGAATGGCACACAATCCATGTCTCAATTGTCTAATGGGCTAAAAAGTTTAATGTATCCTGTCTCCTCCCCTTCATCTACACTAATTGAAGTGGAGGTAACAAGTGATATCAGTGATAGGGATCCTAGCTGTCACCTGGATTCACCTGGTCAATCTATGTCATGGAAAGAGCAGGTGTTCATAATGTTTTCTATACTCAGTGTAGTGCACTACTTTGTACTCATTATACATACAATACACTCTCAGAAGTTGTAGTTAGTACCAAAAAGGGTCATTCAATTTGTCCCTGTAGGGCAGGGGTCCCCAATTATATTCAGTCATGAGACGATTTTTCCTTGAGCAGATGGTCGGGATGCCGGAACATAGTTATAAATAATTGATACAATGCAAATTTACCACAAGAATCCCAAATTGATATAGTATTGGACAAAAACAGTATAATTTCAAACCTTGATAATATTGGGATAATATGTCACATTTTTTAAATACAGCACAAATACTCAAGAAAAACAATTACATTCTTCAATAAGAAGGTCCCCAATCAATATTTTTTATTTGCCCGAGGGGCACCAGAACATCCTATTGTAGTGTATTTTGTAGTTTCTTCCAGCAATGAAGTGCTTTAAAACTAAAAGCGTAATTACCTATTTTAGTGGAGATCTGAGGAACATCAAGAGTTAATCAACCTTGTGAATGGGTTTGGTATCTCATGTTTTTATATTTTACCAGCAAAGTGAGGTAAGTCTGAAGCTTGTGTAGTGGAGCATTGTAAACAAAAATGGAATGATGAAGTGATCTACAGGACTTTAATGAGGACCAGCCAACCTTTTGACACAGGATGCAGTGATGAGTATTACAACTGTCATCTGTGATAAAGCGAAGGACGCTATGGTAGACGGCATCTAAAGGTTTAAGAGTAGTGGTTTCTGCAATCTGGTAAATGGTGTCACTATAGTCAAGAACAGGTAGAAAAGTTGGCTTTACAATCTGCTTCCTGCTGTTTAGGGAGAGGCAAGATCAAGTTGTCATGACGTTGCCCTCTTTGGGTATAGCAAGCCCCATCCCCCTCTCCCTGCCTCCCCCTTGCCTCCTTCAACTAGGCTGCTGTGGTCAGAGAGAGGTCGTAAATTTTCTGAGAAGACCCTGCCACATAGTATAAGAGGCCGAGTAAATTTTCATAGAGCACAAAGGAATTTCTTCCACCTCACAGAACTTGAGGTACGAACAAATTTAATGTTCCGGAGAAAGTATAAAAGATCGGTGAAGAATCCAGCTACGAACTGGTCTGTTTGTTACAACTTGGGGAAGCTCATGGGAGACGGTGTGGCCACATTACCATAACGCTGTTTATATAATAGCCTCAGATATGAGGTTTACATCTAATTGTTGTATACAATGAATGAGTGAATATGATACTGTTTGTAAAATGTGTAATATGATTTTGGACTGTTTAATGAAGGAAAATACAATTCCCTTTTGATATGAACTAAATCAGAGGACCGCCCCTGAGCCCAGTTAGGTAGGGTCAGGCATCCTGGGACAGCCCTTTTTCCGAATAAAACCCAACTTTGAGAAATTATCACCAGACCATGTTTTTCTCCATTAGGAGAGGACGAAGGTTGTAGACCATTGCTGAATCTTTTAACCATACCACGTGGTTAAACTCTTAGACTATCGATACCGACAGAATAAGAACAAGTCTTTGATATTAATTACTAGTCTGCAGCTAGGAATTCGGTATCATTGAACGCGAAGAATGACAACCGCCGAAACACCCATTCTATAACGAAACGAATGAATGTCACTCTGAACTATCCACTATAACCACACAGAGAGAGAGAGGGAGAGAGACGGACAATTCTACAAAATAAACAACTTTTCACCATCGATCAAGATGATATATATATTGACTGCAATTTTTCCCGAATGAGTGAGCGTTCATGTGCAAAGGATTAGCATTTCAATTGTTATAATTATCACTCTGTGGTGACTTCTTAGTCGACCCCCACTTCCCCTTTTGTTTAACAAGCCGCAATGCCGGTTTAGCCCACTAGGGCACATTCTCCTATCATTTCATGTAACCATATTTACTGTTTGTTTATGCATTTCTGTGAATGAATTAGTTAGTAATAAATAAATAAATGATTTAAGACAATTGATGTATGGATGACTCATAGTGAAGACTGGGTTCGTGCAGATAGCCAACAATTTACGACGTTTGGAATGAGACTAACGTGAGGTAAAGTAAATCATTTATTAATCAGAGGACTATGGATCAGATATGAAAATATCTGAAAGGGTATATTAGGAAATTATAACCTTGTAATCTGAATATTTTTCCCTGGTGCCCCGACTTCCTAGTTAATTACAGTTACATGATGAATCAGTTGATCGCGTAATACTAATTACAGAGAATCTTTGATCAAAACTATAAGTCTTCAATTTAATGATAGTAAAGACACGACATAGTTCTAAAAAAGAAGGCATTATAAATGGTCCTGTGTGGCTCAGTTGGTAGAGCATGATGCTTGCATCGCCAGGAGTTTGGGTTTGATTCCTGGGAAATCTGAAAAAAATCAAAATTCTGAAATATCACATTTACATAAGTATTCAGACTCTTTACTCAGTACTTTGTTGAAGGAACTTTGACAGTGATTACAGCCTCAAGTCTTCTTGGGTATGACACTACAAGCTTGGCACACCTGTATTTGAGGAGTTTGCCCCATTCCACTCTGCAGATCCTTTCATGTTCTGTCAGGTTGGATGGAGAGCGTCGCTCCACAGCTATTTTCAGGTCTCTCCAGAGATGTTCGATTGGGTTCAAGTCTAGGCTCTGGCTGGGCCACTCAAGGACATTCAGAGACATGTCCCGAAGCAACTCCTGTGTGCTCAGGGTCATTCGAAGGTGAACCTTCGCCCCAGTCTAAGGTCCTGAGCGCTCTGGAGCAGGTTTTCATCAAGGATCTCGCTGTACTTTGCTCCGTTCATCTTTCCCTCAATCCTGACTAGTCTCCCAGTCCCTGCCGCTGAAAAACACCCCACAGGATGATGCTGCCACCACCATGCTTCACCGTAGGGATGGTGCCAGCTTTCCTCCAGACATGATGCTTGGCATTCAGGCCAAAGAGTTGGTTTCATCAAACCAGTGATTCTTCTTTCTCATAGTCTGAGAGTCCTTTGGTGTCTTTTGGCAAACTCCAACCGGGCTGTTATGTGCCTTTTACTGAGGAGTGGCTTCCGTCTGGCCCCTCTACCATAAAGGCATGATTGGTGGATGCTGCAGAGATGGTTGTCCTTCTGGAAGGTTCTCCCATCTCCACAGAGGAACTCTGGAGCTCTGTCAGAGTGGCCAACGGGTTCTTGGTCTCCCTGACCAAGGCCCTTCTCCCCTGATTGCTCAGTTTTACCAGGCGGCCAGTTCTAGAAAGAGTCTTGGTGGTTCCGAACAGCTATAGAAAGAGTCTTGGTGGTTCCAAACTTCTTCCATTTAAGAATGATGGAGGCCACTGTGTTCTTGGGGACATTCAAAATCCTGTCTCAGAGCTCTATAGACAATTCCTTCGACCTCGTGGCTTGTTTGCTCTTACATGCACTGTCAAATGTGGGACCTTATAGAGACAGGTCTGTGCCTTTTCAAATCATGTCCAATCAATTGCATTTACCACAGGTGGACTGTAGAAACATTTCAAGGATAATTAATGCAAACCGGATGCACAGACCTGTCTCATAGCAAAGGGTCTGACCAATTAAGTAACCAGACTATTATTCCATTTGTAAATTAAAGGGAAATGTAAAACTTTTTCAACTTCATATTCATAATTTCCAGCACCACCGCAACATCAGCATACTATTTGAAAATGTTGTTAAATTAAGGTGAGAGTGATCAACAACATGCCACTAATCTGAATGATTTTCTTGCGGAATCAGCACAATAGCGGTTGTGGTAGTACACCCTGGGTGATGGGTGTCTTAGCATCTCTCCCAATTGAGATATCCCTTATTGGGATTCACAGCCGCTAGGGGAGTGGCACTTTTCCCACTTTTGTAACAAAAAGTATGGCTATCAACCTCACAATAGCTTTCCAATTCATTTTTACTTTAAATATATTCTGCCAATACATACATTTATATTTATGAATCGTGAAATAAAATAATCTAATCAATAGGTCTGTAAAGGACACCATATGGAGAGTAGTTCAATGTCACGACTCCTACCGAAGGTCGCTCCCCTTCCTGTTCGGGTGGCACTCGGTGGTCGTCGTTACCGGCCTACTAGCTGCCACTGATCCCTTTTCCACTTTCTGTTTATTGGTTTCACCTGTTTTTGTGTGTACGCTGATTAGTCGGGCTATGTTAACCAGTAGGCCCGCCTTCTCTTTGTTTTGTGTTGCTCTGAGCACGTTCGATGTTGACGTGTTTCGTTCGTGGGGTTTTCTCCGGACTGTTTGAGTCCCCGTGTTTGGGGCATTTGTTTTGTGTGAGCCCTGTGTTTCGTGGGGTTGCTTATGTTCGCCGTGTGTGCAATAAATAGCACTACCCTGTACTCTCTGCTTCCTGCGCCTGACTTCGCACCCACTACGCCCAGATCGTTACATTCAAATAGGTTAGTCTATAAAATAGAAGGCAACAGGCCTAATGAGCAGCATTTCATGGCATAGAAGAAAACATGGTGGATAGTGGTAGAATGGGATGGTTCTTCACAACCATCACAGCAGTTTTATTTAAACTTTATTTAACTAGGCAAGTCAGTTGGTGCTAAATACGGCTGCTAGAATCCTGACTAGAACCAAGAAATTTGATCATATTACTCCAATGCTAGCCTCTCTACACTGGCTTCCTGTCAAAGCGAGGGCTGATTTCAAGGTTTTACTGCTAACCTACAAAGCATTACATGGGCTTGCTCCTACCTATCTCTCTGATTTGGTCCTGCCGTACATACCTACACGTACGCTACGGTCACAAGACGCAGGCCTCCTAATTGTCCCTAGAATGTCTAAACAAACAGCTGGAGGCAGGGCTTTCTCCTATAGAGCTCCATTTTTATGGAACGGTCTGCCTACCCATGTCAGAGACGCAAACTCGGTCTCAACCTTTAAGTCTTTACTGAAGACTCATCTCTTCACTGGGTCATATGATTGAGTGTAGTCTGGCCCAGGAGTGGGAAGGTGAGCGGAAAGGCTCTGGAGCAACGAACCGCCCTTGCTGTCTCTGCCTGGCCGGTTTTCCTCTTTCCACTGGGATTCTCTGCCTCTAACCCTATTACAGGGGCTGAGTCACTGGCTTACTGGGGCTCTCTCATGCCGTCCCTGGAAGGGGTGCGTCACCTGAGTGGGTTGATTCACTGATGTGGTCATCCTGCCTGGGTTGGCGCCCCCCCTTGGGTTGTGCCATGGCGGAGATCTTTGTGGGCTATACTCAGCCTTGTCTCAGGATGGTAAGTTGGTGGTTGAAGATATCCCTCTAGTGGTGTGGGGGCTGTGCTTTGGCAAAGTGGGTGGGGTTATATCCTTCCTGTTTGGCCCTGTCCGGGGGTGTCCTCGGATGGGGCCACAGTGTCTCCTGTCTCAGCCTCCAGTATTTATGCTGCAGTAGTTTATGTGTCGGGGGGCTAGGGTCAGTTTGTTATATCTGGAGTACTTCTCCTGTCCTATTCGGTGTCCTGTGTGAATCTAAGTGTGCGTTCTCTAATTCTCTCCTTCTCTCTTTCTTTCTCTCTCTCGGAGGACCTGAGCCCTAGGACCATGCCCCAGGACTACCTGACATGATGACTCCTTGCTGTCCCCAGTCCGCCTGGCCGTGCTGCTGCTCCAGTTTCAACTGTTCTGCCTTATTATTATTCGACCATGCTGGTCATTTATGAACATTTTAACATCTTGGCCATGTTCTGTTATAATCTCCACCCGGCACAGCCAGAAGAGGACTGGCCACCCCACATAGCCTGGTTCCTCTCTAGGTTTCTTCCTAGGTTTTGGCCTTTCTAGGGAGTTTTTCCTAGCCACCGTGCTTCTACACCTGCATTGCTTGCTGTTTGGGGTTTTAGGCTGGGTTTCTGTACAGCACTTTGAGATATCAGCTGATGTACGAAGGGCTATATAAATACATTTGATTTGATTTGATTTGAGTTAAGAACAAATTCTTGTTTACAATGGCAGTCTACCGAAACGCAAAAGGCCTCCTGCGGGGACGGGGGCTGGGATTAAAAATAAAATAAATAATATAAAAATATAGGACAAAACACACATCACGACGAGAGACAACACAACACTACATAAAGACAGACCTAAGACAACAACATAGCAAGGCAGCAACACATGACAACACAGCATGGTAGCAACACAACATGACAACAACATGGTAGCAACACAACATGGCAGCAGCACCACATGGTAGCAGCACAAAACAGGGTACAAACATTATTGGGCTCAGACAACAGCACAAAAGGCAAGAAGTTAGAGAAAACAATACATCATGCAAAGCAGTCACAACTGTCAGTAAGTGTCCATGATTGAGTTTGAATGAAGAGATTGAGAACTGCCCAGTTTGAATGTTCATTGCAGCTCGGTCCAGTCGCTAGCTGCAGCGAACTGAAAAGACGAGCAACCCAGGGATATGCGTGCTTT
Source organism: Oncorhynchus nerka (assembly GCF_034236695.1). NCBI lineage: Eukaryota > Metazoa > Chordata > Actinopteri > Salmoniformes > Salmonidae > Oncorhynchus > Oncorhynchus nerka. The sequence continues at coordinate 22,193,841 of NC_088415.1, read as the reverse complement.
GGAGACCTTTAACAGAATGTGACTGGCAGAACGGATATTGTATGTGGAGGATGAGGGCTGCAGTAGATATCTCAGATAGGGGGAAGTGAGGCCTAAGAGGGTTTTTATAAATAAGCATCAACCAGTGGGTCTTGCGACATGTATACAGAGATGACCAGTTTACAGAAGAGTAAAGAGTGCAGTGATTTGTCCTTTAAGGAGCATTGGTGGCAAATCTGATGGCCGAAAGGTAAAGTACATCTAGCCGCTTGAGAGCACCCTTACCTGCCAATCTATAAATTACTCCGTCATCTAGCATGGGTAGGATTGTCATCTGAATCAGGGTTAGTTTTGCAGCTGGGGTGAAAGAGGAGTGATTACGATAGAGGAAACCAAGTCTAGATTTAACTTCAGCCTGCAGCTTTGATATGTGCTGAGATAAGGACAGTATACCGTCTAGTCATACTCCCCAATAATTGTATGAAGTGACTACCTCAAGCTCTAAACCCTCAGAGGTAGTAATCACACCTGTGGGGAGAGGGGTATTCTTCTTACCAAACCACATGACCTTTGTTTTGGAGGTGTTCAGAATAAGGTTAAGGGCAGAGAAAGCTTGTTGTAGAGCAGTTAACACAAAATCCGGGGAGGGGCCAGCTGAGTATAAGACTGCATCATCTGCATATAAATGGATGAGAGAGCTTCCTACTGCCTGAGCTATGTTTTTGATGTAAATTGAGAAGAGCATGGAGCCTAGGATCAAGCCTTGGGGTACACCCTTGGTGACAGGCAGTGGCTGATACAGCAGATGTTCTGACTTTATACACTGCACTCTTTGAGAGAGGTAGTTAGCGAACCAGGCCAAAGACCCCTCAGAGACACCAATACTCCTTAGCCAGCCCACAAGAATGGAATGGTCTAACGTATCAAAAGCTTATGCCAAGTCAATAAAAATAGCAGCAAAACATTGCTTAGAATCAAGAGCAATGGTGACATCATTGAGGACCTTTAAGGTTGCAGTGACACATCCATAACCTGAGTGGAAACCAGATTGCATACCAGAGAGAATACTATAGACATCAAGAAAGCCAGTCAGTTGATTATTGATAAGTTTTTCCAACATTTTTGATAAACAGGGCAAAATAGAAATAGGCCTATAACGGATCTCCCCCAATGGGAACCCCCCCAGAGAGGAGTTTAAGGAGCTCCTTTAGCTCCTCAGACTCCTCGGAGCTTGTCACATTAGAAAGGGTGGGAGATGTTGGACGGGCAACGAGGCAGGGCTGAGTCAAATAGGAATCCTGACTTAATGAAGTGGTGATTAAAAAGCCATGTGCTTCTTGTCAGAAACAACCACATCATCAACTTTAAGGGACATGGGCAGCTGTGAGGAAGAGGGTTTTCCAGAACTTCTTGGGGTTAGACCCACAGAGAGAGAACTACTCCTTAAGTAACTAACTTTGGCCTTCCGGATAGCCTGAGTGTACTTATTTCTCATTTGCCTGAACGAGAGCCAGTCAGCCTGAGTATGCGTGGGCCGAGCATTTCGCCAAATGCTATTCTTGAGGTGGAGTAACTCTGCAAGATCACGGTCAAACCAGGAGCTGAACCTGTAGTTAATTCTCATTTTCTTTATGGGGGGCGTGTTTTAAAAACATTTTTAAAAATGATATCACCTTTATTTAACCGGGTAGGCCAGTTGAGAACAAGTTCTCATTTACAACTGCGATCTGGCCAAGATAAAGCAAAGCAGTGCGACAAAAACAACAACACAGAGTTACACATGGAATAAATAAACATACAGTCAATAACACAATAGAAAAATCTGTATATAGTGTGTGCAAATTAAGTAAAGAGGTAAGGCAATAAATAGGCCAACAGCGGCAAAGAAAAATAGAGGTCCAAGCATCTTCAATAGAGGGGATCAAGCTGATTCTTTAACAATTTATAGAGGCCAGGTCATGAAGGAAGGCTTGCTCATTCAAGTTTTTTAGCCGGCGTCTATGGCAAATCAGGACAGGTCGTTTCACTGAGCAGCCATTACGAACACAGGCTGTAAAACAGTGATCACTAAGGTCATTAAAGAAAACACCAGACTGATACCTAACGTGATTATTTGTGAGGATAACATCGAGGAGAGTAGCCTTTTCTGAGTGTTTGGAGTCATACCTTGTGGGATTGGTAATAATCTGACTTGGTCAGGTGGTTTAAGCATGTCCCAGTTTAGGTCACCTAGCAGGACAAATTCAGACTTTAGTGTAAGGGGCCAGGAGAGAGCTTAGGGCAGGTAGGGTACAGGCCAGTGCTGATGGAGGATGATAACACCCAGCAACAGACAACGAAGAGCTATTTGAAAGTGTAATGCTGAAAACCAGCAAATCAAATCGTTTGGGGACAGACTTGGTGGAGACAATCGAGCACTGAAGGTGATCCTTGGTAAAGATGGCCACTCCCCTACCCACACAGACAGCATGGTGAAGAAGGTGCCTCTTCAACCTCAGGAGGCTGAAGAAATTCGGCTTGCCACCAAAAACACTCACAAACTTTTACAGATGCACAATCGAGAGCATCCTGTCGGGATGTATCACCGCCTGGTACGGCAACTGCTCCGTCCACAACCGTAAAGCTCTCCAGAGGGTAGTTAGGTCTGCACAACGCATCACCGGGCCAAACTACCTGCTCTCCAGGACAGCTACACCACCCGATGCCACAGGAAGGCCAAAAAGATCATCAAGGACAACAACCACCCGAGCCACTGCCTGTTCACCCCGTTATCATCCAAAAGGTGAGGTCTGTACAGCTGCATCAAAGCTGGGACCGAGAGACTGAAAAACAGCTTCTATCTCAAGGCCATCAGACTGTTAAACAGCCACTAACATTTAGTGGCTGCCCCCAACATACTGACTCAAATCTTTAGCCACTTTAATAATTAAAAATTGGATGTAGCCACTTTAAACAATGCCACTTTATATAATGTTTACATACCCTATACCCATCTCAGATGTATATACTGTACTCTATACGATCTACTGCATCTAGCCATTTGGCTGTCACTCATCCATATATTTTTATGTATATGTTCTTTTTTTGTTGTTGAATTTTTACCCCTTTTTCATGGTGTCCAATTGTTGCAGTAGCTACTATCTTGTCTCATCGCTACAACTCCCGTACGGGCTCAGGAGAGACAAAGGTTGAAAGTCATGCGTCCTCCGATACACAACACAACCTAGCCGCACTGCTTCTTAACACAGTGCGCATCCAACCCGGAAGCCAGCCGCACCAATGTGTCAGAGGAAACACCGTGCACCTGGCAACCTTGGCTAGCGCGCACTGCGCCCGGCCCGCCACAGGAGTCGCTGGTGCGCGATGAGACAAGGACATCCCTACCGACCAAGCCCTCCCTAACCCAGACGACACTAGGCCAATTGTGCATCGCCCCATGGACCTCCCGGTCGCGGCCGGTTACGACAGAGCCTGGGCGCGAACCCAGAGTCTCTGATGGCACAGCTGGCGCTGCAGTACAGCGCCCTTAACCACTGCGCCACACGGGAGGCATGTACATATTCTTATTCATTCCTTTACACTTGTGTGTATAAGGTAGTAGTTGTGAAATTGTTAGATTACTTGTTAGATATTACTGCATGATCGGAACTAGAAGCACAAGCATTTCACTACAATTGCATTAACATCTGCTAACCATGTGTATGTGACAAATAAAATTGGATTTGATTTTGATTTGATTCGGAAAATCTGTCTTGTCGAAAAAGGTTATAACCAGAAAGGTTAACATCAGCATTCAAAGCACTCTTTCTTAACCATATCCCAGTAATGACCAACACATCTGGATTGGAGCTGTGAACCCACACTTTCAATTGATCCATTTTAGGTCATAAGCTTCTAGTGTTAACGTGCAGAAAGCCCTGGCTTTTACGAGAGCAGAAATCAGTGAGTCAGAATTTGGACCTAGCAACAATAGATGGGCCAGGGTGTACATGCACATTTCCAGATATCATCAACAGTAATACAATCAAGACACAGGAGAGGACAGGGAGAGCACTGCAGTGTTGATTTATGACATTTGAATGTGCATTTGATGGCAACAAGATCATATTATACAGCAATTTCATCAGGTAACATGAATACAAAGCCGGCGAGAGGGGGTTAGAATAGGATGGGAGGCCAAAAGTCTGTGTAACCAATAGAGAGTCAGAATCCCGAGTGTGCGAACAAACATAGTCTGTCCCACGGTTGGGAAAAAAAGAAAGTAAAGAACCCTTATTGATATGCAATTAACCATTTTGTGAAAATTGTTAAACATATAACCCTCATCTCTGACAAAGAGACTGTAGGGTGTCATTTATTCTACGGTATATTGTTAATCCCAGGCTGTTCTGGGGGTTGATAGGGCCGGGAGGATACAAGTATCGTGATACTCGTTAGTATTGTGGCAAGGAAACAAAGCAGATTTAAATCTTTAGGAAAACAGCCCTAATGTTGGAAACAAACATCATTATGTTGTCATCTAGAGTCACATTCATTTATTTTCCAAGCTATAGCACACAATATTTTCAAATCAAATAAATTTTTTTGGTCACATACACATATTTAGCAGATGTTATTGCAGGTGAAGTGAAATGCTTGTGTTCCTAACTCCAACAGTTTTTATTTTTCCTTTATTTTACTAGGCAAGTCAGTTAAGAACAAATTCTTATTTTCAATGATGGCCTAGTGGGTTAATTGCCTGTTCAGGGGCAGAACGACAGATTTGTACCTTGTCAGCTCGGGGATTCGAACTTGCAACCTTTCGGTTACTAGTCCAACGCTCTAACCACTAGGCTACCCTGCCGCCCCAGTGCAGTGGTATCTAACAATTGATACAGCAGGTTTTTAAAGGACCAAAGAGTTTGGTCTGCTTTGTGTTTTCCTTTTCCCTTTAGGAAAACATATTGTGATTCTGGTATTGTCACGGGGTGTGATTTGTTCTATTGTGTATTGTTAATCCCAGGCTGATAGGTAGTAATACGCAGTTCAGTCTGTCTGTGTGTGTTTGTGATCAGATTACAAGGGACAGAAAGACAGACATACAGAGATCCTGTGGAGGAGGCCTCTGCCACAGCATAGTTATGAACCCTCTGGAGTGACTCACTGTGAATCTTGATTTGGAGATAACCAAATGGGGATGGGTGTCTGGCTTACCTCCTGCCATCTACCTCATGCTCCCTGTCACTTGGTTCCTCTGTCTCCTCTCTCTTTCCCCCCTCTCTCTCTTCTCTTGTTCTCCATCTGTCTCTTCTCTCTTTATCATCCTGATTACTGTCTCTCAATTCCTCTCTTTCTCATCAGTCTAAATTAATTCATTCTTCCCTGACACTTTGTCTTCCTTTTATCTTTTTCCTGAATCGTTCTCAATATGATAGAATTTACCATTTAAGTCTGTGAAAAATGCACATACGTATATTTCAATATATCTCTGTATTGACACAGTCTGATCTATAGTTGAGTCATTCAATACCGACACAACAGCAATGGAACATCCTTTAGCCACAACACCAAGTTGAATATATTGGTTTGATGCCATATGGGTGAGTAGGGGCTCTCACAAGCCAATCTCATTATTTAAATTAGGATCAATACCATCAGGAAGTGGTCACAGTCCAAAAAAGCACATGTATGCACTCTGGATAAGAGCTCTGCTAAATTACTAAAATGTCAATGTAAAAAATGTCACTGTCACTAGCCATTGCTAACAAATACAATATTTTCTGTCACTCAGGATGTCATACGCCCACTAATTAAAGGCAAATAGCAATAATGGCAATCGAATAGGCTATCTATCGTTGTGCAGGGGAATGAGGGAATCTCCCTCTCTCCACTAAATGAGAAACAGCTACAGTATATGACCCTACCTTTTAATTGTGAAAAGAAGGCCCTTCCTTTCAGACAATCAGTGGGTTTTTGATGGACATTTGGACTCTGGCTCCGCCCACTCTAACTCAGCGTGTTTTTAGTCATCAACAGAAGACAAGTTTGGTATTTAGTTTAGAAGTCTTATGCATGCATCTGCAATGTTGGGGCTTTATTTTGTTAGGGACTGTTTATGATGATTACTGCATGCTACTGAAACCTGGTTAGTGTTGGTTATCTTGTTACATATGTAACTTATTTTTTCTCTCCCCAGTTGGTAGCATTGTTTACCTAATGCACATCGTCTAAGTACAGAATTGCCAGTTAATGTGACTATTGCATGGTTTATTTATTATTATTATGAGTATGATGTGCATGTTACTATTATGTAAAGAAAGTGTGTTATTTTTCAAGTAAGTTAGTAGAAGATTCTAGAAGGCATGGTGCGCTCGCATGCGCACTTGATTTATGGCCTATTAGATAAGCTCTTTAGCTGGCTGGAGAGAGGTCATTAATCGTGACTGGCAGCAGTAATTAGCTTCTCACTCTCAGCCAAGATGTTGACATCTTATCTGTTGTTTTGTGAATGTGTGTTCAGTTCCAATTGTATCGCTGCATTATTGCTGTTAATATGAACATATATTCTCCTTTCCTTCTAGAACCACAAGATCTCTTCTGATGGGGCTGTAGTGGAGCAGGTCGAGAGCTTCAAGTTCCTCAATGTCCACATCACACCATTGTGAAGAGGACACAACAACGCCTCTTCCCCCTCAGGAAAGAGGCGAAGATTTGTCATGAGGGTAGTGGGTAGTGTGTACGGTCCAGTACATCACTGGGGCCCGAGCTCCCTGCCATTTAGGACCTCTATACCAGGGGGTGTCAGAGGAAGGCCCTAAAAATTGTCAGACTCCAGCCACCCAAGTCAAAGACTGTTCTCTCTACTACTGTATGGCAAGCGATACCGATGCACCAAGTCTGGAAGCACTGTGTATATACCCAAGTTATTGTTGCTCATTGTGTATTTATTCCTTGTGTTATTATTTTTCTCTCTTCATTGTTGGGAACAATGTAAGCATTTCACTGTTAGTCTATACCTGTTTACGAAGCATGTGACAAATAACATTTTATTTTTGATGTGTGTGTGTGCAATTGTGTGGTGGTGACTAATCTGTGCCCTGCACAGATTGCAGTCCCCTGTCTTAGCTGGTAGCCTAGCCTGCCATGTTTAGGGCCCCCTGCCCTACTAAGCCCAGAGTTTGCTGCACTAGGCATGCTGTCTTCAGACATAGTCAGCCTGCAGCCCACCAGGTTTTCCGCCTCCTGTCCTGTTAGCCCACAAGTTACCTATGCTAGTTTCTCAGTCCTCGGCCCTCTTCTGCCCTCAGTTCCAAGCACAAAGTCATCATTCTCCAGCCGTGATAGGTCTGCTGTCTCCAGCACTAGTCGGCCCTAAGTACCTAGCCCAGGTGGGTCATCAGGCTCATGCCCGGCTAGGCTCAGAGTTACCAGTTCCTCTAGTAGGCCCGCTCTCCTAGCTATCAGTCAGTTTCCCTCTCAGGTTCAGAGATGCTTTCCCTGTCAGGCCCAAAGTTATCAGCACTAGGCTCCCAGACTAGTTCTAGTTTCGCTGTCTCCAGCCCTAGTCGGCCCACAGTCCACCGTTCCACCAGGCTTCAGATTCTCTGCCCCACTAGGGCAGCATTCTCAGCTTTCTGTTGTTCTGCAGCCCTCAACATCAGTCTGCAAGCAGTTAATTCCCTTAGTTTTAAGGGACCTAGTGCTAAGCTATAAGTTCCCTGCTCAGCTACGTTTACAGCCTCCCACCATACCTGGCTTGCAGTCCTCAGTCTTAGTAGTAGGTTCCAAGACCCCGCCCTGTCAGGCCCTGTGTTTACTTTTTAATTTGGACTCTGGCTCCGCCCACTCTAACTCTTTATTCTTCCACAGAAGAAGACGCAAGTTTGGCTGGCGAACAAGTTCTTTCCCTGTGTTTATTTTAGAAGTTTTGATTGTACATCCACAATGTATGTTGGGGTTTATATTGTTGGCGATTGTTTATAATGATTATTGCATGCTATTGAAACCTGCCTAATGTTGGTTATCCTGTTACATCTGTAAATTATTTATTTTCTCGTCAGGTGGAAGCATGTTTACCTGTTTAACTAATGCACAGGGTTGGGTAGGTTACTTTCTAAATGCAATCCGTTAGTTACTAGTTACCTGTCCAAAATTGTAATCAGTAACATAACTTTTGGATTACCCAAACTCAGTGACGTAATCTGATTACATTCCATTACTTTCACATTACTTTCCCCTTAAGCGGCATTAGAAGAAGACACAAATGTATGTTACCAATTGAACGACATCTATTGCAGAATAAATCAATGTTAAAGTTTACATAGCTGGCCATATATGGATGTTAAATTTAATTTTATGGGTTGGTTATGTAGGCTTCTTCTAACCCATCACTTTCTACTACATATAATAAAACAATTAAATCATATCTTTACATTAATAACTCCAGTCATCAGAATTCCAGTCATTCCAATAAATGTTATACCCCTTGATCTTCAAGAATAGAACTTGGAAATATGGAAGTATAGATTAGCCAAATTGTTTTACCTGAGCATGACCCCTAAACTAAGTACTTATTGGCCAGCCCTACTCTGTTGTTTATGACTGTGTTGTCATGGAGGGCTGATTGGGCTCATTGATTGAGTTGAAAAATAAATGCTGCGCTCATGGAATGGTATGCTTTGAGAACTACCGAAAAGTGCTATTTACATTTGAAAAATGTATGCAAGATGTTGCATTTGCTATAGGCCATTTGCTATACTTATTTTCCACCATAATTTGCAAATAAATTCATTAAAAATCCTACAATGTGATTTTCTAGATTTTTTTTTCCCTCATTTTGTCTGTCATAGTTGAAGTGTACCTATGATGAAAATTACAGGCCTCTCTCATCTTTTTAAGTGGGAGAACTTGCACAATTGGTGGCTGACTAAATACTCTTTTGCCCCACTGTATATATATAAGTCCATACATATATAAGTCCAAAAATGGATGTAGCAACTACAGATTGCCCCTTTAAGTCTATCAAAAGTGTGCAAGTTTGACCATGTGTCCATTAGGCCTATGGATGCTTTTTTTTATCAGCATGAATTAGATTGAGCAATAAAAGCCCCACTTTTATTCCATAGGCTTGGATCTGCACTATGCAGCTGTTGCAAGAGCGCATTTTTCACTGGCTGTCCACTGGTTTCAAAAACAATGATTGATAGCCAGCTTAAACTTCTTGAATTCAACCATTATTGGGTTCAAATACACTTTTAGATTTGTGAAGCCATCCACAACAACCACAATCCTTAAGGCGCAAATAGCTAAATGAGAGTGCAGCAGTGTGATTCACATCAATGTGCTATGTAGATATCAATAATAAGTGATATCCGTATCACCGTAGACTACACCCCTGCTGTCATCCTTACCTCCAAGCGTTTATTCAAGTTGGATAATCTTTGGATGCCAACAGCAGCCGCACCATTGGAAGGCATAGTTTAGACTGTATTCTACAAAAGCCTATTCCTGCTCTTTTCCCGTGATCCATCAAACACATTTGGTGTGTCATCATAGTGTCTCTGACTTGTGGTCAGACTCGCTCAGCTGGAACAAATTTACATTGTAGCCTTTTTTCAATGGTGATTTGAATGTCCATGAGAAAACAGAGAAGTGTCAAATACTTTTTTCCCCCGCAAACATCCTTTCTGAATTTAAAATGAATCCTTGAAGTAATCATCCAGTGTTTCAAAAGTATCTGTAATCCGATTACAATATTTTAGCTGGTAACAGATTACAGTTACCGTTTTTTGTAATCCCTTACGGATTACATGTAATCTGTTACTTCCCTACCCTGCTAATGCATATTGTCTAAGTACAGAATTGAAAGGTAACGTGACTATTGTATGGTTGTATTTATTATTATGAGTATGAGGTGAAAGCTACTATTATGTGAAGAAAGTGTGTTATGTTTCACCTAAATTAGAAGAAGATTCTAGATGGCCTGGTGCGCTCTCACATGCGCACTTGATTCGTGGCCTATTAGATAAGATCTTTAGCTGGCTGGAGAGAGGTCATAAACCGTGACTGGCAGCAGTAATTAGCCTCTCTCTCTGCCAAGATGTTGACATTTTATTTGTAGCTGTGTGAAAATGTGTCTGCAATGATATGCTATCTAGTCTACAGTTCCAATTGTATAGCTGCATTATTGCTGTTAATAAGTACATATATTTTCCTTTCCTTATAGAACCACATGATCACTTCTTATGTAAGTGTGTGTATGCAACTGTGTGGTCGTGACTAAGAGAATAAAACTTTGGACACATCTGCCTTGTAATTGCCGGACAGCCTGTAGCGACTCAGAGCCTTAACAATCAGCATTAAAGAGATGAACGAGTTAAAGTTCATGAGTCAAGCATGGCGCAAAGCACACAACAACGCAGACTATTTTCTCTATTGTTGCATGTGGGCACAATATCTTTCCTGAGAGTTTGGGTAGAAGGAAGAGGAGTAAGAGGATGACATTTCCATGCTGTGGTAAATGGCCTGAGGGCATGGTATCTCCAGTATCTCCTTCCTCCCCAGTGAACTCTCTCAGCCGCTGGGAGTGACGATGTAAAGAGACAGAGGCTGAGGGAGAGTATCTCAGTTAATGGGAACCCCTCCGGATCCAACCAAGGAGGAGATGGATGTGTCTCAGCCTCCGGGCAGAACCCCTCTCTCTCCTTGCATTCACACATGCACATGTACACACACACACATTCACAGACACACACAGACACACACAAACTCTCTTTGTATGCAGATGTGTAATGAATCCCTCAGCGCTAGTCTCTCACATCACTTATTTACAATGAGGCATGAAAAACTGACCTTTGAAATAATTGGTGAGATATTCAGAGGATTATAATCACCTGGACGCAATGAGATAAAGGTGAAATCCTGGTAAAAATGCCCTTAGGTGCTTTATCACTAAAATAAAATCCATACGTCCACAGACACAAGAAGAATCGATGACAATAGGTGCCAGAAATTACTGTAGTATTCACTCTTGTGTTTTTGCAGACATTACTTTAGTATACTAAGCAGTCACTATAGTGTTTTTGCAGACATGACAGTAATATAAAGTGTGTGTGTGTGTGTGTGTGTGTGTGTGTGTGTGTGTGTGTGTGTGTGTGTGTGTGTGTGTGTGTGTGTGTGTGTGTGTGTGGTATTGTTGCTATTGGTTTATTTCTGAACAACCCTTTTGTGACCATGCTGTCTTGAGGAAATGTTTGGTTTGTGGTCGGTTGTTCTGAATGGTATGTGTCGACTTTGACCAGCAGTGAGTTTACTTGTGTGACAATAGTCAAGATGTTCAATGTGTAAAGCCACTGCAATTATGTCCTTTTGTTTTCAGTTGGTTTGTTTGGAGAGGCTTTGCTGGTTTGAGGTCCAGGCAGATTATTGGCAGCGCCCTCCAATAAATAAGGTGACGTCTTTAAGTAAAATATCTATTGTTTACGTAAATGGCGTGGTTAACTGTTTTTCTACCATCAGAAGTACAGAATTGCTTTTCACTGTTTTTGGTCATCTTGTGATCTTGGTGAGCTGAATCTCTGTGAAAGCACTGTTGTATTTCAGATAGCTACAGTATCTAGTGGAAGTTCCTAAGAATACTTTTTGGTGTATACTTGTTAATGTATGTTATTTATCTAACTAACCCTAACCCTAACCCTAACCCTAACCCTAACCCTTTAATAAACTTTGCTTGTTCTTTATCTGCCTCTGTACTGTTTCCCTTTAATGGGCCTAGAACCTGTGTCTAACGTTTAGATGTTACAATTGTAATAAACATTTATTTTTGCCAAGTCTGTCTGGTCTGTTGCATTTCTCAGAGCTGTTTAGCCACCTCAACACGAGGCCTGTCACGAACCTGTGTCTTGTGTTCTGGTTGAGGTGTTCCCCTCATTAAACAAGGACTGCCGTAGTTTGGTAGTTGTGCTATTTTAGCTAACCCTTATCGGCAGGTGTTACTACAATGTCATGTCCACAAAAACACTGCAGTAAATAATGCAATATACTACAGTCATGTCTGCAAAAACACTGCAGTAAATAATGCAGTATACTACAGTCATGTCTGCAAAAACACTACAGTGAGTACTACGGTAAAGTCTGCAATAAGACTACAGTGAATAACATAGTAATATAAACATAGTAATACTACAGTATTTAGACCTGGGTTCCCCAACTGGCAGCCCACGGGTCATTTTATTTTGCCCCCAAGTTTTTACAACAAAAAAAGTTTATTTCATTTTTATTGTTGGACATAAAAGACTATAAAAACACCACACAAAAAATTGGGAAATATGTTTCAATGTATTCCCACGCATAAAATAGTGATATATGATCAAATACAAATGTAAGAAAGGTTTGAAATGATTGTTTTTAGTCAAATGTTATATCTGTTTGGGCTTCTTGCTGTCAATTTGCAGTCTACAAATGATTTGTTATGTTCCGGCCCCCTGACCATCTGTTCAAGACAAAACATCTGCCCGCGGCTGAATCTACTTGATGATCCCTCATTTAGACCATAGTATACTATAGTATTTTTTTTTATATTGGTTAGCTGTAAATGTGTAAAAAAAAATCATTAAAAAAGGACACAATTAGGACCACAACGGAAATAATGTTATTCTCATCAAATTTCTAAATGCATTGTATCTACATTTATGGTTGTATTATGTTTTAAAATAGTCTAATCAAATTAATCAATCAAGAGATACTACAGTGTGGACAATAGTATTCTACAATAAACTACACAATTCTATAGTAAACACTACATGATCGAGGGGGATCCTTAGACTAAATCCCTGGCATGACCTCCCCAAGGAGAGCACATAAAAATCAAAACTGCATCGATGCAGCTAGCAGTCCAATCGATCAAAAGATTCTAAAGTAAGCACTACATGATCAAGGGATACTACAATGTGGAGTATAGCATTCTACAGTATACTACAGAATTCTATAGTAAGTACTATAGTATTCTATAGTAAACTGTAGTATTTGTATATGTGGGAGATCTCTTTGTTTGAGAACAAGGAAGGTAATCTCCTTGACAACTGACAGGTCAAAGGGTCACGGGGTCATGGCTTTGACTGATGCCATGGCGTTGCATGTACCCGTGTGTTTCTGCAAGACAAAGCTTTTATTCCTAGAATCCCAGCACTCAGAAGAACCCTGTTACCGAGTGCCTACCTACAGTACAGTATTAGACATTCCATATGACTCTGTCTGACCTCAGTACAAAACCCCCAAAACATTATAATTTCTTCTCCAAGCAAGTTAAGCAGCCACACTAAATTCACCAAAATCGAATATCTGAATCTTACATCTGCAATGGACTCAGGCGTTGAGAGTGAAAGATCAGCTCAATCTTCCTCTATTACACGTGGTGTCAGACAGTACCTGACTGTGACAAAGGGAGGGAAGGAAAGAGAGAAAGATGAAAGAGATGATGAGTGCGCTGTAGCATGTGGAGCGGAGTGCCAATCACGTTCTCCGTCTCGAGGAACACACAGCCGCCTCTCAGGTTATTGAGGGATAATGGAATTCTCAGAGTCACGCCGCACAGCTTAAGACAGAGATTCAATCTGAAGAGAAATAATGCAAACTTTGTTTTGTTTCTCTCTGTCTGTGTGTTGGGATTCCAGTGCACCCTTGGGTGTGGTGAAAGATGGAGAATTTGTTTGTATATTTGGATCCCCATTAGCTTTAGCAGAAGAAGCAGCTACTCTTCCTGGGGTCAACAAATAACACAAAACATGACAAGTAACGAAACACTGATACACTGAAAGACAAGGACAGTCACACAAACAATACAACAACAACAAAAAATGTGTGTGTGTGTGTGTGTACCCTCACAGTCCCTGCTGTTCCATGAGATGTGGTTTAATCCATTTTTTAAAGGTAATTTAGCTTTTTGCTTGAGTAATTGGTGATAAAAGGTAGTTCCATGCGATCGTGGCTCTGTGAATTTGTTTTGGACTTGGGGACTGTGAAGAGACTCCAGGTGGCATGTCTTGTGGGGTATGTGTGGGTGTCTGAGCTGTATGTAATTTGATTATGTAGACAATCTGACATTTTCATCACAGTAATATTTCTCATAAAAACTATGTGAGGCAATTCATTTCTCATCAACCTTCAACCAGGAAAGACTGGTATGCATGTTGTTGATACTAGTTCTGTATGTCCAGTTAAGGGCAAGATGTGCAGCTCTGTTTTGAGCCAGCTGCAGCATTGCCAGGTCTTTCTTTGCTGCCCTTGACCATATTACAAGACAGTAATCAATATTGGACAAAACCAGAGCCTTAGCAACTAGTACAGTTGACTTTTGTGTCAAAGAACATGTTTTTATAACAGACATACCCCTCCCCATCTTCAGATCTTCACAACAGCTTTGGCAATATGACTTGACCATGATAATTTACCATCCAATGTTATACCTAGGAGCTTCATCAACTTGCTGAGGTTTAGGTCTTAGAGAATGTTTTGAACCAAATACAATGCTTTTAGTTTTAGATGTATTTAAGACCCGTTTATTAATAATCACCCATTCTGACACTGACTGTAACACCTTATTTAGAACTTCTGTGAGCTCTCTGGCTTTGTGTGCTGACATGTAGAGTGTGGAATCACACGCAAACATAATCATTCTAGCTTTGTAAAAATAGAGAAACGTAACGGCCCAAGGCAACACAGCACTTTATATAGCTAATGTTAGAGAAGCTTCCACTGAAGTGAACTATTTGGGTTCTATTGGATAAATAACTCTCCAGCCATAAGATGGCATGGCAGGTGATGTAAAGCCATAGCAAGTGAGTTTCTTCAATAACAATTTATGATCAACAACATCAAAGGCTGCACTAAAATCTAACAATACAGCTCCAACTATCATTTTATTATCCATTTATTTTAACCAATCATATGTCATCTGAGTCATTGCAGTACAGTTGAGTGTCCTTCTTTATATGTATCCTGAAAGTCAGTAGTTAACTTGTTCTCTGAAAAATAGCATTGTATTTGGTCAAACACAATTCTTTCCATCAGTTTACTAAAAGAGATTCATTCTGCTGGAGGAGAGAGATCAACAGTGAAAGAAATCAGAGTAGTGACTTTGGCCTCCCAGCAACAACCTGGCGAAGAGCCTGACATGTGGGCACAAGTCACAATGCCCCAAAGTAGCACCTAAATATAGGGCTAGGATTAAACATGTTTGTGAAATGAAACACCTCGATCCAGTGAGGAAGTTTAGGGGCACAGCTGAAGCAAACCCTGCTGATTCTCATTTCTCCCATGTTTTCTGTCTCAGAGCCCATACTTTGTGATGCACGCCTGTCCTCTCGCCCCCTGCAGTTCATATAAGGAAATCAGTCAATTTAAATAAATACATTTGGCCCTAATCTATTGGTTTCACATGACTGGGCAGGGGTGCAGCCATGGGTGGGCCTGGGAGGGCATAGGCCCACCCACTGGGGAGCCAGGCCCAGCCAATCAGAATGAGCTTTACCCCACAAAAGGGCTTTATTAGAGACAAAAATACTCCTCAGTTTCATCAGCTGCCCGGGTGGCTGGCCTCAGAAGAAGCAGGATGTGAAGGTCCTGGGCTGGCGTGGTCTAAGGTTGTGGACGTTCTGCCAAATTCTCTAAAACAACATTGGAGGTGGCTTATGATAAAGAAATTAACATTACATTCTCTGGTAACACCTCTGGTGGACATCCCTGCAGTCAGCATGCCAATTGCACACTCTCTCAAAACATAGGACTGTGGCATTGTGTTGTGTGATAAAACTGCACATTTTAAAGTGGCCTTTTATTGTCGAGCACAAGGTACACCTGTGTAATGATCATGCTGGTTAATCAGCTTCTTGATACGCCACACCTGTCAGGTGGATGGACTATCTTGGCAGGAGAAAGGAGAAATGCTCACTAACAGAGATGTAAACAAATTTGTACACAAGATTTGAGAGAAAAAATATGTTCGTATGGGATCTTTTATTTCAGCTCATGAAACACTTTACATGTTGCATTTATATTTTTGTTCAGTATATTTTTTGGTACATGTAACACTTCTTGGAGTGAGGTAGAACTGGTCTCTCATGTGCGTCCAGCCCCCATGGTATTAGACAGGTGTGAGCTGCCTGCAGCCAATGGATGGATCTGTGGGCCGCATTGACTAGTGAGAGGGAGTCAGTGAGGCTGAAGATGTGCTCACTGTAACTCACTTAGGCTTCACCAGGCACTACATACAGCTGAGAGAGTTATACTTTAATACCCTATCCTCCAATTAGGGCTCCAAGGATACTACCTTGAACCAACTAGGGTTCTCCTATTGGGACAGCTGAAGAACCCTTGGAACCCCTTTTTCTAAAAGTGTACATCTGTTGAACCCCACCGCAATGTAAAATACAAAACCTGTCATTAAAACACAACATTTCACCACTTCTAAAAGCAATAGAGGGATATAATATCTTTCTCACAACCTTTGGCTTTAACAGTAAATGGCCATTACCCTCTATTAGCCCATCAGTCCATAGTTAGTATGCAGTTGGTGTGTTGGGTTTGACTCAGAGCCTGAAGAGCAACATAGAACAACCAGCCTTCCAGACCCCCTCTGACCTCAGTGTCCAGATATTGCCTCATCACCAGTCCCCCACCCAGCAACCTCCATGACCAGGGCCTGTACCCATCACTCACACTCAGCCACAGTGACCCATGTCAGGGCAGTGTCAATGCCAGGTTAGAGGTGTATGTCACATTGTCACTCCATCCACACGCCAGCTCTTCTGTTTATATGTTTATTTTACTTTTTCTCTTTCTGAATCTGTCTGTTTCCATCCTGTCTGTCTCTCAGCAGCTAGTAGCCACCACACAGAGAGCCTTCTGTCCCTGGCAGCTGTCTGGTCAGTATTTCTTACCTCTGACTGCTTCAGTGTGTTATTTTCCCTCTCGCTCCCTCTTTCTCTCTTGCTCTCACACTCTCCCTCTTAGTTGGATTCCACCTCTGTTTCACTGTTCTCTCACTTACACCCACATATTAGGCTTCGGGAACTTTGGGGACACTTGCCGCCTCTCTTTCTGACTCACCTATCTTTTGATGTGTGTTTCCCTTGCTCTGTTGGGTTCACTTTTGCAAAACTTCTCCTTCTCGCCCTGAGTGTTGAGAGAACATTCCAAACAGCCACTGGTGGCATTCTGGTTCTCCATGGGAGAAAACTCTGAAAAACAAGCCCGAACTCTAGCCATTACTGAACCTGTGAGCAGTCAAGGGCTGTATGATTCAGCTTCAAGAGTTAATTAAGTAAAATAATTTCCCTTGATTATGTCCAACTTCCTACTTTATCACGCTTATCAGATCTGCAAGTGGAAACCAAAACTTTATAAACTTCCTCACGACTGAAAACAATTCATAAAAAGGACAGTGGAAAGTAAACAGTGGATGTTGAGGAAGACAAGCATCATTGCAGAGTGTATATTTAAGATGTCCTCTTCGCCAGCATATACTGTAGACCTGCTCTCTAATTGTTATGATTCCCCACTCTTAATAACCCTCCTCCAACCTCCTTTGTATTTGGTCTTATTGATGAGAGGTGAAGGAAGGAAGCGCTTGCCTTAATTATAGTCTAGTGCCTATAAGCATCGCACAAGGGAACTCCATTAGGGACAGAGCGCCTCCAGAACAGTGTCATGAAAAAACAACTGCCAAAAAGCATGGCTGTTTAAAATGTGAACTACCCACAACTTTAACACCCAGCAAGTGCACATAACATGAGGGAAGAGCAGACTAGACCTACAGTAACATGAGGGGAACATGTCACCTATCAGTGAGTCCTTTTTTCAGTGCATACATTTAAATATCTGAATCATAGAGTTGTTAGATATAAAGAGTGCTATAACTACATTTTAGTCATTTAGCAGACAGTCTTATCCAGAGCGACTTACATTAGTGCTGTCACACCCTGATCTGTTTCACCTGTCCTTGTGATTGTCTCCAACCCCTCCAGGTGTCGCTTATTATCCCCGGTGTATATATCCCTGTGTTTCCTGTCTCTCTGTGCCAGTGTTTTTCCTTGCTCTGATTTTTTCCCCAGTCTCTTTTGGTTCTAGTTCTCCTGGTTTCGACGCTTGCCTGTCCTGACTCCGAACCCACCTGCCTGACCACTCTGCCTGTTCGGTCTTCAAGCCTGCCTATCCTCTTGTAGTGTTTAGACTCAGATTTGATTACTGAACCCCTGCCTGGCCTGACCTCGAGACGACCCTTCGTCTGGTACCTTTTTGGACTCTCACCCGGTTTATGACTCTCGCTTGTCCCTGACCTACCTGTTGCCTACCCCTTGGATTAATACATTTCGGGACTCAACCATCTGCTTCCTGTGTCTGCATTTGGGTCTCACCTTGTGTCCTTATAAGTGCATTCATCATAAGATGTCTAGGTGAGATGACATATCACAATCGTAACAACGTAGTTATCAGCAAAGTATAGGAAAAGACAAGTGCATACTCTTATCCTACTCCACAGGTAGGTCAGAGGCCACAGAGTTTTCTAGATTCTAATTCTATCCAATTAGAACACATCCACTCCATGTACAGTATTTTACTCATTAGAAGCTCTCCCTCATCTGCTTTTACATAGGCTTCAAATGAGCACAGAATTAATCAAATCACAACTCCACTTTCACCATCTTACAGGGTTAGCGAGCACTGGTCTTCCGTAGGCTAGAAAAACCAACAAACACACGGTTTCTCATCTGCTGTGCTGGGTGCATAACTAATTGGTCCCCGTGCAGCATGTAGACCTATATCTTTACACACTGTGATTACAGTTTGAGGAGCGGAGACGACTGCAGAAGAGGAGGCCTCACAGGTTAGACATGCTCTGGTGTTAATTGTGCTTCTGTCGCTAGCCGTGTCCCTCACAGAAGAGTACTTTAGCAAGTAATCACCCCCAGTCTGGACACCCGCTTTAAAAATCTGTTCTCTGAATCAAGTGGGGGGGTGGATAGACCCCAGTCCAGGCCCTGAGTGATGTTTCACAGAAGGACCTAACTTCAGTTCTGCAGAATGTCCCTGGTGTGGTTTAACTAGATAAGCTACAGTATATCTCCTACGTAAGGTGTGGCGGTTTGGCTAGAAATCAGCAAGATCTTTGCACTTCATAGCTTGTATTTCCGCTAGGCTTGGGCAGCACGTATTGATAGGGGTTGCGTTTTATATTGGAAGTCAGTGTTTTTGCTTCAATAGGTGGACAGGGACATGCAACTATAGTTTTCCTTCACAGAAAATACTTCAGTGCAACATTCGGCAAAAAATAGCTTCATTTTCATCAGAATACAACAAAAGTGCAACGCTAATCAAGTACATGAGCTTACAATGAAACATCTGTTGGAAGGTGAACCTTTGCCCCAGTCTGAGGTCCTGAGAGTTCTGGAGCAGGTTGTTATCAAGGATCTCTCTATATTTTGCTCCGTTCATCTTTCCCTCGATTCTGACTAGTCTCCCTGACGCTGAAAAACATCCCCATATCATGATGATGCCACCACCACGCTTCACCGTAGGGATGGTGCCAGGTTTCCTCTAGACCAGAGAATCTTATTTCTCATGGGGCGGCAGGGTAGCCTAGTGGTTAGAGTGTTGGACTAGTAACCGAAAGGTTGCAAGTTCGAATCCCCGAGCTGACAAGGTACAAATCTGTTGTTCTGCCCCTGAACCCACTGTTCCTAGGCCGTCATTGAAAATAAGAATTTGTTCTTAACTGACTTGCCTAGTAAAATAAAGGTAAAAAAAAATGGTCTGAGTCCTTTAGGTGCCTTTTGGCAAACTCCAAGTGATTAGGCTGGTCGGCCCAGCTGGCGCCCTTTTACTGAGGAGTGGCTTCAGTCTGGCCACTCTACCATAAAGGCCTGATTGGTGGAGTGCTGCTTCAGTCTGGCCACTCTACCATAAAGGCCTGATTGGTGGAGTGCTGCTTCAGTCTGGCCACTCTACCATAAAGGCCTGATTGGTGGAGTGCTGCTTCAGTCTGGCCACTCTACCATAAAGGCCTGATTGGTGGAGTGCTGCTTCAGTCTGGCCACTCTACCATAAAGGCCTGATTGGTGGAGTGCTGCTTCAGGCTGGCCACTCTACCATAAAGGCCTGATTGGTGGAGTGCTGCTTCAGTCTGGCCACTCTACCATAAAGGCCTGATTGGTGGAGTGCTGCTTCAGTCTGGCCACTCTACCATAAAGGCCTGATTGGTGGAGTGCTGCTTCAGTCTGGCCACTCTACCATAAAGGCCTGATTGGTGGAGTGCTGCTTCAGTCTGGCCACTCTACCATAAAGGCCTGATTGGTGGAGTGCTGCTTCAGTCTGGCCACTCTACCATAAAGGCCTGATTGGTGGAGTGCTGCTTCAGTCTGGCCACTCTACCATAAAGGCCTGATTGGTGGAGTGCTGCTTTGGTGGAGTCTGGCCACTCTACCATAAAGGCCTGATTGGTGGAGTGCTGCTTCAGTCTGGCCACTCTACCATAAAGGCCTGATTGGTGGAGTGCTGCTTCAGTCTGGCCACTCTACCATAAAGGCCTGATTGGTGGAGTGCTGCTTCAGTCTGGCCACTCTACCATAAAGGCCTGATTGGTGGAGTGCTGCTTCAGTCTGGCCACTCTACCATAAAGGCCTGATTGGTGGAGTGCTGCTTCAGTCTGGCCACTCTACCATAAAGGCCTGATTGGTGGAGTGCTGCTTCAGTCTGGCCACTCTACCATAAAGGCCTGATTGGTGGAGTGCTGCTTCAGTCTGGCCACTCTACCATAAAGGCCTGATTGGTGGAGTGCTGCTTCAGTCTGGCCACTCTACCATAAAGGCCTGATTGGTGGAGTGCTGCTTCAGTCTGGCCACTCTACCATAAAGGCCTGATTGGTGGAGTGCTGCTTCAGTCTGGCCACTCTACCATAAAGGCCTGATTGGTGGAGTGCTGCTTTGGTGGAGTCTGGCCACTCTACCATAAAGGCCTGATTGGTGGAGTGCTGCTTCAGTCTGGCCACTCTACCATAAAGGCCTGATTGGTGGAGTGCTGCTTCAGTCTGGCCACTCTACCATAAAGGCCTGATTGGTGGAGTGCTGCTTCAGTCTGGCCACTCTACCATAAAGGCCTGATTGGTGGAGTGCTGCTTCAGTCTGGCCACTCTACCATAAAGGCCTGATTGGTGGAGTGCTGCTTCCAGTCTGGCCACTCTACCATAAAGGCCTGATTGGTGGAGTGCTGCTTCAGTCTGGCCACTCTACCATAAAGGCCTGATTGGTGGAGTGCTGCTTCAGTCTGGCCACTCTACCATAAAGGCCTGATTGGTGGAGTGCTGCTTCAGTCTGGCCACTCTACCATAAAGGCCTGATTGGTGGAGTGCTGCTTCAGTCTGGCCACTCTACCATAAAGGCCTGATTGGTGGAGTGCTGCTTCAGTCTGGCCACTCTACCATAAATTGGCCTGATTGGGCCTGATTGGTGGAGTGCTGCTTCAGTCTGGCCACTCTACCATAAAGGCCTGATTGGTGGAGTGCTGCTTCAGTCTGGCCACTCTACCATAAAGGCCTGATTGGTGGAGTGCTGCTTCAGTCTGGCCACTCTACCATAAAGGCCTGATTGGTGGAGTGCTGCTTCAGTCTGGCCACTCTACCATAAAGGCCTGATTGGTGGAGTGCTGCTTCAGTCTGGCCACTCTGATTGGTGGAGTGCCATAAAGGCCTGATTGGTGGAGTGCTGCTTCAGTCTGGCCACTCTACCATAAAGGCCTGATTGGTGGAGTGCTGCTTCAGTCTGGCCACTCTACCATAAAGGCCTGATTGGTGGAGTGCTGCTTCAGTCTGGCCACTCTACCATAAAGGCCTGATTGGTGGAGTGCTGCTTCAGTCTGGCCACTCTACCATAAAGGCCTGATTGGTGGAGTGCTGCTTCAGTCTGGCCACTCTACCATAAAGGCCTGATTGGTGGAGTGCTGGCTGATTGGTGGAGTGCTGCTTCAGTCTGGCCACTCTACCATAAAGGCCTGATTGGTGGAGTGCTGCTTCAGTCTGGCCACTCTACCATAAAGGCCTGATTGGTGGAGTGCTGCTTCAGTCTGGCCACTCTACCATAAAGGCCTGATTGGTGGAGTGCTGCTTCAGTCTGGCCACTCTACCATAAAGGCCTGATTGGTGGAGTGCTGCTTCAGTCTGGCCACTCTACCATAAAGGCCTGATTGGTGGAGTGCTGCTTCAGTCTGGCCACTCTACCATAAAGGCCTGATTGGTGGAGTGCTGCTTCAGTCTGGCCAGTCTGGCCACTCTACCATAAAGGCCTGATTGGTGGAGTGCTGCTTCAGTCTGGCCACTCTACCATAAAAGGCTCTACCATAAAGGCCTGATTGGTGGAGTGCTGCTTCAGTCTGGGCCTGATTGGTGGAGTGCCTTCAGTCTGGCCACTCTACCATAAAGGCCTGATTGGTGGAGTGCTGCTTCAGTCTGGCCACTCTACCATAAAGGCCTGATTGGTGGAGTGCTGCTTCAGTCTGGCCACTCTACCATAAAGGCCTGATTGGTGGAGTGCTGCTTCAGTCTGGCCACTCTACCATAAAGGCCTGATTGGTGGAGTGCTGCTTCAGTCTGGCCACTCTACCATAAAGGCCTGATTGGTGGAGTGCTGCTTCAGGCCTGATTGCCACTCTACCATAAAGGCCTGATTGGTGGAGTGCTGCTTCAGTCTGGCCACTCTACCATAAAGGCCTGATTGGTGGAGTGCTGCTTCAGTCTGGCCACTCTACCATAAAGGCCTGATTGGTGGAGTGCTGCTTCAGTCTGGCCACTCTACCATAAAGGCCTGATTGGTGGAGTGCTGCTTCAGTCTGGCCACTCTAACATAAAGGCCTGATTGGTGGAGTGCTGCTTCAGTCTGGCCACTCTAAAGGCCATTGGTGGAGTGGCCTGATTGGTGGAGTGCTGCTTCAGTCTGGCCACTCTACCATAAAGGCCTGATTGGTGGAGTGCTGCTTCAGTCTGGCCACTCTACCATAAAGGCCTGATTGGTGGAGTGCTGCTTCAGTCTGGCCACTCTACCATAAAGGCCTGATTGGTGGAGTGCTGCTTCAGTCTGGCCACTCTACCATAAAGGCCTGATTGGTGGAGTGCTATAAAGGCCTGATTGGTGGAGTGCTATAAAGGCCTGATTGGTGGAGTGCTATAAAGGCCTGATTGGTGGAGTGCTATAAAGGCCTGATTGGTGGAGTGCTATAAAGGCCTGATTGGTGGAGTGCTTCATAAAGGCCTGATTGGTGGAGTCTGCTATAAAGGCCTGATTGGTGGAGTGCTGCTTCAGTCTGGCCACTGGCCTGATTGGTGGAGTGCTCTACCACTAAAGGCCCTGATTGGTGGAGTGCTGCTTCAGTCTGGCCACTCTACCATAAAGGCCTGATTGGTGGAGTGCTGCTTCAGTCTGGCCACTCTATAAAGGCCTGATTGGTGGAGTGCTGCTTCAGTCTGGCCACTCTACCATAAAGGCCTGATTGGTGGAGTGCTGCTTCAGTCTGGCCACTCTACCATAAAGGCCTGATTGGTGGAGTGCTGCTTCAGTCTGGCCACTCTACCATAAAGGCCTGATTGGTGGAGTGCTGCTTCAGTCTGGCCACTCTACCATGATTGGTGGAGTGCTGCTTCAGTCTGGCCACTCTACCATAAAGGCCTGATTGGTGGAGTGCTGCTTCAGTCTGGCCACTCTACCATAAAGGCCTGGCCTGATTGGTGGAGTGCTGCTTCAGTCTGGCCACTCTACCATAAAGGCCTGATTGGTGGAGTGCTGCTTCAGTCTGGCCACTCTACCATAAAGGCCTGATTGGTGGAGTGCTGCTTCAGTCTGGCCACTCTACCATAAAGGCCTGATTGGTGGAGTGCTGCTTCAGTCTGGCCACTCTACCATAAAGGCCTGATTGGTGGAGTGCTGCTTCAGTCTGGCCACTCTACCATAAAGGCCTGATTGGTGGAGTGCTGCTTCAGTCTGGCCACTCTACCATAAAGGCCTGATTGGTGGAGTGCTGCTTCAGTCTGGCCACTCTACCATAAAGTGCTGCTGATTGGCCTGATTGGTGGAGTGCTGCTTCAGTGGAGTGATTGGTGGAGTGCTGCTTCAGTCTGGCCACTCTACCATAAAGGCCTGATTGGTGGAGTGCTGCTTCAGTCTGGCCACTCTACCATAAAGGCCTGATTGGTGGAGTGCTGCTTCAGTCTGGCCACTCTACCATAAAGGCCTGATTGGTGGAGTGCTGCTTCAGTCTGGCCACTCTACCATAAAGGCCTGATTGGTGGAGTGCTGCTTCAGTCTGGCCACTCTACCATAAAGGCCTGATTGGTGGAGTGCTGCTTCAGTCTGGCCACTCTACCATAAAGGCCTGATTGGTGGAGTGCTGCTTCAGTCTGGCCATTCTACCATAAAGGCCTGATTGGTGGAGTGCTGCTTCAGTCTGGCCACTCTACCATAAAGGCCTGATTGGTGGAGTGCTGCTTCAGTCTGGCCACTCTACCATAAAGGCCTGATTGGTGGAGTGCTGCTTCAGTCTGGCCACTCTACCATAAAGGCCTGATTGGTGGAGTGCTGCTTCAGTCTGGCCACTCTACCATAAAGGCCTGATTGGTGGAGTGCTGCTTCAGTCTGGCCACTCTGGCCTGATTGGTGGAGTGCTGCTTCAGTCTGGCCACTCTACCATAAAGGCCTGATTGGTGGAGTGCTGCTTCAGTCTGGCCACTCTACCATAAAGGCCTGATTGGTGGAGTGCTGCTTCAGTCTGGCCACTCTACCATAAAGGCCTGATTGGTGGAGTGCTGCTTCAGTCTGGCCACTCTACCATAAAGGCCTGATTGGTGGAGTGCTGCTTCAGTCTGGCCACTCTACCATAAAGGATTGGTGGAGTGCTGCTTCTGATTGGTTGGAGTGCTGCTTCAGTCTGGCCACTCTACCATAAAGGCCTGATTGGTGGAGTGCTGCTTCAGTCTGGCCACTCTACCATAAAGGCCTGATTGGTGGAGTGCTGCTTCAGTCTGGCCACTCTACCATAAAGGCCTGATTGGTGGAGTGCTGCTTCAGTCTGGCCACTCTACCATAAAGGCCTGATTGGTGGAGTGCTGCTTCAGTCTGGCCACTCTACCATAAAGGCCTGATTGGTGGAGTGCTGCTTCAGTCTGGCCACTGATTGGTGGAGTGCTGCTTCAGTCCATAAAAAGGCCTGATTGGTGGAGTGCTGCTTCAGTCTGGCCACTAAAGGCTACCATAAAGGCCTGATTGGTGGAGTGCTGCTTCAGGCCTGATTGGTGGAGTGCTGGCCACTCTACCATAAAGGCCTGATTGGTGGAGTGCTGCAGTCTCAGTCTGGCCACTCTACCATAAAGGCCTGATTGGTGGAGTGCTGCTTCAGTCTGGCCACTCTACCATAAAGGCCTGATTGGTGGAGTGCTGCTTCAGGCCTGATTGGTGGAGTGCTGCTTCAGCCACTCTACCATAAAGGCCTGATTGGTGGAGTGCTGCTTCAGTCTGGCCACTCTACCATAAAGGCCTGATTGGTGGAGTGCTGCTTCAGTCTGGCCACTCTACCATAAAGGCCTGATTGGTGGAGTGCTGCTTCAGTCTGGCCACTCTACCATAAAGGCCTGATTGGTGGTGCTGCTTCAGTGCTGCTTCAGTCTGGCCACTCTACCATAAAGGCCTGATTGGTGGAGTGCTGCTTCAGTCTGGCCACTCTACCATAAAGGCCTGATTGGTGGAGTGCTGCTTCAGTCTGGCCACTCTACCATAAAGGCCTGATTGGTGGAGTGCTGCTTCAGTCTGGCCACTCTACCATAAAGGCCTGATTGGTGGAGTGCTGCTTCAGTCTGGCCACTCTACCATAAAGGCCTGATTGGTGGAGTGCTGCTTCAGTCTGGCCACTCTACCATAAAGGCCTGATTGGTGGAGTGCTGCTTCAGTCTGGCCACTCTACCATAAAGGCCTGATTGGTGGAGTGCTGCTTCAGTCTGGCCACTCTACCATAAAGGCCTGATTGGTGGAGTGCTGCTTCAGTCTGGCCACTCTACCATAAAGGCCTGATTGGTGGAGTGCTGTCTGGCTTACCATAAAGGCCTGATTGGTGGAGTGCCAGTCTGGCCACTCTACCATAAAGGCCTGATTGGTGGAGTGCTGCTTCAGTCTGGCCACTCTACCATAAAGGCCTGATTGGTGGAGTGCTGCTTCAGTCTGGCCACTCTACCATAAAGGCCTGATTGGTGGAGTGCTGCTTCAGTCTGGCCACTCTACCATAAAGGCCTGATTGGTGGAGTGCTGCTTCAGTCTGGCCACTCTACCATAAAGGCCTGATTGGTGGAGTGCTTCAGTCTGGCCACTCAGGCCTGATTGGTGGAGTGCTGCTTCAGTCTGGCCATTGGTGATTGGTGGAGTGCTGCTTCAGTCTGGCACTCTACCATAAAGGCCTGATTGGTGGAGTGCTGCTTCAGTCTGGCCACTCTACCATAAAGGCCTGATTGGTGGAGTGCCTTCAGTCTGGCCACTTGGCCTGATTGGTGGAGTGCTGCTTCAGTCTGGCCACTCTACCATAAAGGCCTGATTGGTGGAGTGCTGCTTCAGTCTGGCCACTCTACCATAAAGGCCTGATTGGTGGAGTGCTGCTTCAGTCTGGCCACTCTACCATAAAGGCCTGATTGGTGGAGTGCTGCTTCAGTCTGGCCACTCTACCATAAAGGCCTGATTGGTGGAGTGCTGCTTCAGTCTGGCCTGATTGGTGGAGTGCTCTGTCTGGCCATAAAGGCCTGATTGGTGGAGTGCTGCTTCAGTCTGGCCACTCTACCATAAAGGCCTGATTGGTGGAGTGCTGCTTCAGTCTGGCCACTCTACCATAAAGGCCTGATTGGTGGAGTGCTGCTTCAGTCTGGCCACTCTACCATAAAGGCCTGATTGGTGGAGTGCTGCTTCAGTCTGGCCACTCTACCATAAAGGCCTGATTGGTGGAGTGCTGCTTCAGTCTGGCCACTCTACCATAAAGGCCTGATTGGTGGAGTGCTGCTTCAGTCTGGCCACTCTACCATAAAGGCCTGATTGGTGGAGTGCTGCTTCAGTCTGGCCACTCTACCATAAAGGCCTGATTGGTGGAGTGCTGCTTCAGTCTGGCCACTCTACCATAAAGGCCTGATTGGTGGAGTGCTGCTTCAGTCTGGCCACTCTACCATAAAGGCCTGATTGGTGGAGTGCTGCTTCAGTCTGGCCACTCTACCATAAAGGCCTGATTGGTGGAGTGCTGCTTCAGTCTGGCCACTCTACCATAAAGGCCTGATTGGTGGAGTGCTGCTTCAGTCTGGCCACTCTACCATAAAGGCCTGATTGGTGGAGTGCTGCTTCAGTCTGGCCACTCTACCATAAAGGCCTGATTGGTGGAGTGCTGCTTCAGTCTGGCCACTCTACCATAAAGGCCTGATTGGTGGAGTGCTGCTTCAGTCTGGCCACTCTACCATAAAGGCCTGATTGGTGGAGTGCTGCTTCAGTCTGGCCACTCTACCATAAAGGCCTGATTGGTGGAGTGCTGCTTCAGTCTGGCCACTCTACCATAAAGGCCTGATTGGTGGAGTGCTGCTTCAGTCTGGCCACTCTACCATAAAGGATTGGTGGAGTGCTGCTGACTTGGTGGAGTCTGCCACTGGCCTGATTGGTGGAGTGCTGCTTCAGTCTGGCCACTCTACCATAAAGGCCTGATTGGTGGAGTGCTGCTTCAGTCTGGCCACTCTACCATAAAGGCCTGATTGGTGGAGTGCTGCTTCAGTCTGGCCACTCTACCATAAAGGCCTGATTGGTGGAGTGCTGCTTCAGTCTGGCCACTCTACCATAAAGGCCTGATTGGATTGGAGTGCTGCTTCAGTCTGGCCACTCTACCATAAAGGCCTGATTGGTGGAGTGCTGCTTCAGTCTGGCCACTCTACCATAAAGGCCTGATTGGTGGAGTGCTGCTTCAGTCTGGCCACTCTACCATAAAGGCCTGATTGGTGGAGTCTGCCACTCTACCATAAAGGCCTGATTGGTGGAGTGCAGTCTGGCCACTCTACCATAAAGGCCTGATTGGTGGAGTGCTGCTTCAGTCTGGCCACTCTACCATAAAGGCCTGATTGGTGGAGTGCTGCTACCATAAAGGCCACTGCTCAGTGATTGGTGGAGTGCTGCTGTCTGCCACTCTACCATAAAGGCCTGATTGGTGGAGTGCTGCTTCAGTCTGGCCACTCTACCATAAAGGCCTGATTGGTGGAGTGCTGCTTCAGTCTGGCCAGGGAGTGCTGCTTCAGTCTGGCCACTTGGCCTGATTGGTGGAGTGCTGCTTCAGTCTGGCCACTCTACCATAAAGGCCTGATTGGTGGAGTGCTGCTTCAGTCTGGCCACTCTACCATAAAGGCCTGATTGGTGGAGTGCTGCTTCAGTCTGGCCACTCTACCATAAAGGCCTGATTGGTGGAGTGCTGCTTCAGTCTGGCCACTCTACCATAAAGGCCTGATTGGTGGAGTGCTGCTTCAGTCTGGCCACTCTACCATAAAGGCCTGATTGGTGGAGTGCTGCTTCAGTCTGGCCACTCTACCATAAAGGCCTGATTGGTGGCTTCAGGCTGCTTGGTCTGCCACTCTACCATAAAGGCCTGATTGGTGGAGTGCTGCTTCAGTCTGGCCACTCTACCATAAAGGCCTGATTGGTGGAGTGCTGCTTCAGTCTGGCCACTCTACCATAAAGGCCTGATTGGTGGAGTGCTGCTTCAGTCTGGCCACTCTACCATAAAGGCCTGATTGGTGGAGTGCTGCTTCAGTCTGGCCACTCTACCATAAAGGCCTGATTGGTGGAGTGCTGCTTCAGTCTGGCCACTCTACCATAAAGGCCTGATTGGTGGAGTGCTGCTTCAGTCTGGCCACTCTACCATAAAGGCCTGATTGGTGGAGTGCTGCTTCAGTCTGGCCACTCTACCATAAAGGCCTGATTGGTGGAGTGCTGCTTCAGTCTGGCCACTCTACCATAAAGGCCTGATTGGTGGAGTGCTGCTTCAGTCTGGCCACTCTACCATAAAGGCCTGATTGGTGGAGTGCTGCTTCAGTCTGGCCACTCTACCATAAAGGCCTGCTTCAGTCTGGCCACTCTACCATAAAGGCCTGATTGGTGGGTGCTGCTTCATTGGTGGAGTGCTGCTTCAGTCTGGCCACTCTACCATAAAGGCCTGATTGGTGGAGTGCTGCTTCAGTCTGGCCACTCTACCATAAAGGCCTGATTGGTGGAGTGCTGCTTCAGTCTGGCCACTCTACCATAAAGGCCTGATTGGTGGAGTGCTGCTTCAGTCTGGCCACTCTACCATAAAGGCCTGATTGGTGGAGTGCTGCTTCAGTCTGGCCACTCTACCATAAAGGCCTGATTGGTGGAGTGCTGCTTCAGTCTGGCCACTCTACCATAAAGGCCTGATTGGTGGAGTGCTGCTTCAGTCTGGCCACTCTACCATAAAGGCCTGATTGGTGGAGTGCTGCTTCAGTCTGGCCACTCTACCATAAAGGCCTGATTGGTGGAGTGCTGCAGTCTGGCCACTCTACCATAAAGGCCTGATTGGTGGAGTGCTGCTTCAGTCTGGCCAGGCCTGATTGGTGGAGTGCTGCTTCAGTCTGGCCACTCTACCATAAAGGCCTGATTGGTGGAGTGCTGCTTCAGTCTGGCCACTCTACCATAAAGGCCTGATTGGTGGAGTGCTGCTTCAGTCTGGCCACTCTACCATAAAGGCCTGATTGGTGGAGTGCTGCTTCAGGCTGGCCACTCTACCATAAAGGCCTGATTGGTGGAGTGCTGCTTCAGTCTGGCCACTCTACCATAAAGGCCTGATTGGTGGAGTGCTGCTTCAGTCTGGCCACTCTACCATAAAGGCCTGATTGGTGGAGTGCTGCTTCAGTCTGGCCACTCTACCATAAAGGCCTGATTGGTGAGTTGCTTCAGTCTGGCCAGTAAAGGCCTGATTGGTGGAGTGCTGCTCAGTCTGGCCACTCTACCATAAAGGCCTGATTGGTGGAGTGCTGCTTCAGTCTGGCCACTCTACCATAAAGGCCTGATTGGTGGAGTGCTGCTTCAGTCTGGCCACTACCATAAAGGCCTGATTGGTGGAGTGCTGCTTCAGTCTGGCCACTGGCCTGATTGGTGGAGTGCTGCTTCAGTCTGGCCACTCTACCATAAAGGCCTGATTGGTGGAGTGCTGCTTCAGTCTGGCCACTCTACCATAAAGGCCTGATTGGTGGAGTGCTGCTTCAGTCTGGCCAGTCTGGCCACTCTACCATAAAGGCCTGATTGGTGGAGTGCTGCTTCAGTCTGGCCACTCTACCATAAAGGCCTGATTGGTGGAGTGCTGCTTCAGTCTGGCCACTCTACCATAAAGGCCTGATTGGTGGAGTGCTGCTTCAGTCTGGCCACTCTACCATAAAGGCCTGATTGGTGGAGTGCTGCTTCAGTCTGGCCATCTGCTGGCCACTCTACCATACCATAAAGGCCTGATTGGTGGAGTGCTGCTTCAGTCTGGCCACTCTACCATAAAGGCCTGATTGGTGGAGTGCTGCTTCAGTCTGGCCACTCTACCATAAAGGCCTGATTGGTGGAGTGCTGCTTCAGTCTGGCCACTCTACCATAAAGGCCTGATTGGTGGAGTGCTGCTTCAGTCTGGCCACTCTACCATAAAGGCCTGATTGGTCTGGAGTGCTGCTTCAGTCTGGCCACTCTACCATAAAGGCCTGATTGGTGGAGTGCTGCTTCAGTCTGGCCACTCTACCATAAAGGCCTGATTGGTGGAGTGCTGCTTCAGTCTGGCCACTCTACCATAAAGGCCTGATTGGTGGAGTGCTGCTTCAGTCTGGCCACTCTACCATAAAGGCCTGATTGGTGGAGTGCTGCTTCAGTCTGGCCACTCTACCATAAAGGCCTGATTGGTGGAGTGCTGCTTCAGTCTGGCCACTCTACCATAAAGGCCTGATTGGTGGAGTGCTGCTTCAGTCTGGCCACTCTACCATAAAGGCCTGATTGGTGGAGTGCTGCTTCAGTCTGGCCACTCTACCATAAAGGCCTGATTGGTGGAGTGCTGCTTCAGTCTGGCCACTCTACCATAAAGGCCTGATTGGTGGAGTGCTGCTTCAGTCTGGCCACTCT